>NC_081140.1:7301456-7601456 GCF_958295425.1 Solea solea | reverse complement strand
TGTGTGTTTTTATTTGTTTTTTTTGGGTAGAGAGAGACAGAGAGAGTCTCCTCCAACAAAAGACTTCCTTCCAGTACCACACACACAGATCCACACAGATATCCTTTTAAGGACCCTGCACTGATGAATTTTGACAACCTAAATAAAGACTTATCCCTAATCTTAACTTTACCACAGTTCAAATATTAGCCCTAAACATAACCATTTCCTCGGAAATTAGGTTATGCCTCATTAGGACAAGGTTTTGGTCTCTGTGAGGACTACTGGTACCAACAAGGTCAGTGTTTATGCCAGAAAAGGTCCTAAAAAGGTAACAAATACAAGTATACTCACACACACACACTGCACTGGTCGCTGCAACAGCCTTATGAATGAAGCAGGAGCCTTTTGGCAAAGCGATTATGCAACATTAGCTCAAAGAGCCTGGCAGCCAACAGCTTAATTGCTGTTTAAGTCTGCGAATGAGAAACAGGATAAGAGACCCAGGGAAGAAATGGGTTAGGTCTGTGTAATGGATTTGACAAATGCAGTGAAAACTGAGGACCAGACATGGAACAAACTTATATTAACAAAGAACTTTTATTCATTTCATTATTGGGAATGAATACAAGACGGAGGAGAAGGACGGTAACTTAATATGCTCCAATCAAATGGAGAAAAAGAGCTCGACTGTCAGCAGGCAGCCACAAACTGAATTAGCTACATATGGAAATTAGCTAATACATACATCTAGTATAAACCATATTTCCTCTTACTGGGATACTGTTCACTGTCTCTGATACAAATCCATTTCATAAATAGACTTAATGACAAATGGAACAAAATGCCAAACATCAGGGGACCTGCGGTTCTGAGATCAACAACAGAACTTTAACGGATCTCTTGCAAAAGTCAGTGTACACGTCTACCACTCTCGCTTCCCAACATCTGTCTCCGAAAAACAACGTTCCTATACAACTAAACTGGATTCTCGATTATGTTTTGAATTTTAAGACCAAAATGATGTTATTATCATGAAATATGACAGTATTCTAACCCCTTGTGGCACTTCTCACTGATATAACAATTTCCTGGCTATAATTCTGGTTAAGTGAAGGCACAAAAAACAACAAGATAGAGGTATGAGAAGATCTTTGTCCTCAAGTTTGTATATCCAGAAGGTGATTTCACCTCGAGTCCTTCTTTTCTGCTTTAAGATACTTACTACTTACTTGGTGATCCACTTCAAACATTATCCCATTTGGTGGACATCTTGATCTCTATAAACACACATTAGAATGTCCTCATGACACCCGAAAAACAAATCGTCTGATGTTTGATATTGAACTGGTCTTGATCTGTGGTCTGCTGCCTCAGGATCTTAATTTCACGCATTTCAGAATTGCCCTAAAAAACCCCCTGTGATCTACGTCACGACTGTTGTTACATAAAAAACAAACATAATCTGGCAGCACATGCGTTCCTTATTTGACATAGTTGAGAGTGTTGAGTTTGGCTGTGTGGGAACCAGAGTTGGACTTGTACACGCAACCTTGTGTGCTGACATAAGGCAAGAGGCGGGATAAATTCAGCATACATCCCGGACGTATCAAGGCTGACGCGTAGACACATTCAGTCACATTCATAGAGCTGTGAGATAACAGCTTCATCCACTCATCTACCGTGCGACGACCTTTAACTCGTGATTTACTCGTTCTGCAGCCTTTTATACATCCTTCTAAATGTACAGAACAAATCGAGGCAGGAGGTGTAAAGGAAAACATAATTGTTCCAAGCATCTGTCATCACAGCAGCTCGCACGCTGCATGACTGCCTTCAATCTCAGTTGATTAACTACTTTTAAACTCCATCTGGAGGCTGCAGGTACATGTTCCATCTGCACTCTCGATCCGCGTGACACATTATTGTCGGAACGCAATTACAGTACATACATCTCATGTATTGAAACGTACGTCCATTTCATTTTACACAACAAGCCCCGGGCTGTCACAAAATCACCATAATAATTCAAATATCCTGAGCAGATACAGTATATTAAATAAACTAACCCGCCTGATGTGATTGCTGGAACTGCTTTCCTTATGACTTCTGAGTGCTGCTTAATTTCTCACATTTGGAGTCGCACCACCTGTGAACCCTGATGTCCCATTGACCAAATGAATTGTCCTGACCCATTTATTTAAATGGAAACACACTCTTCCCCTCGCCTGGGCCACACTGGATGTGTGTGTGTGTGTGTGTGCAGTGTGTGATGCTGGATTACTAATCAGCTGCAGGTCCTGAACTGCTGTTATTCACATTAACACCAGCATTAAGGCTCAAGCAGTCGCCGATACAAATTTTGAACAGATGGCGGAAAATAAGTTGGTTTGGACACTGAAAACTATGACATCATCAGTAGGTGTGTCAATGTAAGCTGTAGAGAACAACATGACTTTGAAATAGGTACGGGAAGGGGCTGTGTTATGTTATGTTTGTGATATATTGGACAAATGTAGACTTTCAAAACTTTACTGAGGGATGTTTTTTCACCGTCTATTTTTCTGCAAACTGCACACAGCACATGGAGCAAATTAGGCGAGATGCTGACTCTGGACAAGAGCAAATCAGTTTGATTTGTTTAGCCCAAATTCACAAATCAATCTGTACATGCCATCCTCAGCAAAGAACAAGTCCACACAAGAGAGAAAATATTGAAGGAAACCTTTAGAAGAGTGACGAAGAGAGGTGTGGGGTTCCTCTTCACACTTCTGCAGATCTGCAGCTCAGTGTGGCCCACATGTTACACAAGAAATCTGGATTATGGGCCAGATTTCTGACCCGATCTGGCTCTTCCGAGAACTGTGGGTGCCTTCCAAATTTAGGCTGATTTGAACAGATTATCTGGCCAAATGATCCTGTCGTGTGAGGGGTTAACAGACACGATTTTAACGGGAAACGGACACATCAGCGTCTTCCTGATTTCAAATCAGAGCCAGTTGACCGATGAGTTGACCGGGAAACGGATTGCGTACAATTGTTTAGAACTTAACACAAAACATCGCACATACAAAAACATCGACATTCAGTCAACATCGTCAGTTTTGAAAATCCTCTAGACTTTAAAGAGATAAGACTTCCCCCTTACAGACACCAGTAAATGTGCAGGCTCTTACATGATCACCTGACAGTGCTAAATGCATCTGGATCTTTACAAGACGTTGAAACGCCCTCCATATTTCTTAATTAACAGAACATGTGTCATATGGGAAGAATCAGAGCAGGTAGTGGTTTGATAGAAGTGAAAAGTCAATAGGAGGGAGGTTTGGATCTTGTTATTATTGATTACATTTTCTGTCACTCAGAGGCGCATGACTCTCAAGTCTTGGAAATGTCACCGTGTGTGTGTGTGTGTGTCTTCTGGACCAGTAGTCGTCATGGAGACCAGCACCTGATCTACTTTCTTTCTGAAGAACTGGTTAGGTTTAGTGCTAAGATTTGAATAGTGGGACTATTATTTATGTTAGTTAGGGTTCGATATTAAGTGATTATGGTTAAGGTTAGGGATACGGTTTCAAATGAATGGAAGTCAAAGCAGTGTCCTTAAAAGGATAGCTGCACAAACCTCTGTGTGTGTGTGTGTTTGTAACCTATAAACCATCACACATGTCACACATGTTTTAACACACTCACCTGTCGGCACATGCTTTTCTCTTTGTAACAAACAGCCCACTGGTTTACAATCAATCCATTTCTCTTGTCTTGTATCATTTTCTTTTTCTTTTCCCCCCACAACACAGAAGTGCAGTTGAAGCAAAGCCAGCTGCAGCTCTCCTGCATCACAAACTCAAACACTTTTCCAGATGTTACCGCACAGTTACCTTTTGATTCAATCATTTGGGTGCCAGACATATTGTATATCACAACTTACACACACTTTCTGTTGTGTTGACCGATACTTTTCCAGCCTCCTCCTGCGGATCACGTCAGCTCCTGAGTTATTTTAATCTGTCCTGCACATGTAGCTTGTTTGAGATCAGCCCACAGCTTTCAGTCATGTCCAGCGGCCCATGACGAGGTCAGCGGTGCATCAGGGTCCTGTTGTAGGACGTTTACATTCAGAACCTGCTGACTTTGTCTTTATCTGTGCGACGTTTACCTGTGCGACTTTTTACGGCTAGTCGCTGTATGTGCAAACTCGGGCGGAGAAAGACTGAATAAAGAAGGAGAGGGTTGGGGGCAGATGGTGTAAACGTGTGTTAAAGTGTGAGGATTCACTTCTGGATCATTTGTGTTTACCGGCGTTCATCGTGCAAGAGTAATGCCTCAGCCTCTACTTCTCCCAGTGTCACACACTCGTGACTGTCCTTCATTTCTGATAGAACATTGGGGATGTTGGAGAAATCCGCCCTGATTTGCCTTCACAACACCACGTTACATAAAATGTTATCTCGGGCTTAAATCTTTCCAAAGTGAAGTTCATGTCTACTCACATCTTTGCTTTGACTTTCTATGTTCCAAAAACCTTTCTGGCATCTTTTGTTGGCTCCTCAAGTCTTTCCCATGAGTCTGTTTATGAAATTTTCCTCCATGGAGCCAAAGATTCAACCGAAAGTACAGAGTCTGCTTTGCCCTGACACGTAGAGTATTTCACTGACGCTAGTACAGAGGATCGGTGGAACCGATCCAACTTACCTGCAGGTTGAAGACCAACCACGTTGATCGGATTACTGAGGCTTATGTGATGAATGGAGGCTTCCATGTAATTTACTGGCAGTGTAAACTTGCGCAGAAAGAGGAGGCAGTGAGGTCAGCGGCACAAATCACTACACTGTGGGCTTTACAAGCTGCTGATGCCGGAGATGTCTGGGATTCACCTTTTTCAGTGTCCCGAGAGCTTCAGTGACCTTTTAGGTGATGAAAGCACAAGACCTTCTTTTGGTAGATTGGGCATGTTTCTGCCAGTTTCATCTCCCACCACATTGCTCATTCCTGCTCTTTCGTGTCTGTCTGGTATCTTCAAGAGACTCGAGAATGAAGAGGAACAAGCTGAATTTAGTCCAGATGAAAAGACGCAGCAATAAAGTAACTGCACTCAGTTCTTAAATAAAACAGGAAAGTTAGAGGCTGCTCACCTGCAGAATCTAAAAATGCTGGGAACACACCTGGAAGAAGCCAGAGCTGTTTTAACTAATACTCTTGTGAGGCTGTGCTTATGCCATGCACGTTGTTACTAAGCAACCAAAACCTGAGAGCTGATGAGAGGACCAAAGTTGCTGCAGCTTCACTGTATTTTTTTAAAGCAATAAAAATAAAAACTAAGACACTGGATTACCGGTGTTGTTTTTCCCCTGGCTAATCTAATCAGTCATCGCCTTAGTTAGACCGACTGAAAGTGAAGAGAATGCACACATCACCTCCCTCACATGCGTTGTGTGTCGACAGCTGCATAGATTGAAATTAACAGCAGCCGCAAATGACTCGATAATGTGTTTCCAAAAACAAGTCTAACAAAGGCTGCATGAGTCGTTTCAGCTTCTGCTGCAGTCTTAAAAACAACAAATGGCCATCGCTGTGCTTCTCACACTGAGGCTAAACTCCAGAAAAAAAAAAGTGTAAATCACTGATGAAGTGTGATATGTTCTCATGGGGCTGCTCCGCAGTGCCTCATCAATGTTTCATAAGAACAAAATCAAATATTCATCATCCGCCGTCGACACTGAGGGACTGACGTGTGGCTAACAGCAATCAGGAGAAGAATGTTAATGTTAAATGTGAAAGGACGCAGACATATAAAAGTGGGAGCATCAGATTATATAGAAGTAAGAGGGACGACATGTTGCATGAGTCAAATGCGTGAAGTGTTATCAAGTTCAAAATAAAAGGATCTTGACTAAAGAAACGATAAATATAGCAACAGCCACTTATATCTGACCAACATTTTCCTCTGCAGACCAAGCTGTGAGGCAGCATGAGTGCTGTACGCCTGTGCCTGTGTGTGTGTGTTCATGTTCACAGTCAATGCTGCAGCTGCTGCTGTTATTGTTTCTCCTCCTTTTCCTCCCTTCTTCTTCTTCTTCTTCTCCTCCCGTCATTATTTTAACACACGGGCTGCACCAGCCTCTGCTAGTTATATGGACTGGAGTGTTCCGTCAGCCAGCCGAGTGGCAGCGACGATTAAAAAAGCAACATGAACCCTGGAGAACTGGCTCTGTTGATGGTGTCAGGAGCAGAACAGGAGCAGAACACAACAGACCTCGTCAAAATAAAAGCCTTACGTTCCCACTTTAGTGAGAGCATCGTCTTCCACAGAGCTTTCAGTCAACGGTTCGGATGAGATTTCACAACCGCACACGATTCAGCAATTGTGAATATGGTGTGTTTGTGTCCGTCTGGATCGGTCACATCCAAACTGTGTGTGCACTGTCAGCACGTTTCAACTGCGCTGGTTGTGTCTTATCCAGGCATGTTTGGGTTTAGCATAGCAATCACCTGGAACACTTTTAATCAGGGTAGATCGCCATAGTAACTGGTGTATATCACCATGGCAACCAACATTACTCTGCAGAGCTACTATTGCACAAATAAAGTACATGTTCCATGTCATATGTTGGTTTGCTGTGTGTATATTTGATACGCATCTAGGCTTTTACGCAAATTAAAAGTGGAATGAATTAAATTGAAAGTGTCAGTTTCGATATATATCTATATATATATATATATATCTATATATGTATATAAATATACATATATATCTATATATGTATATAAATATATGTGTATATATATACATATAATTATATGTATATATATATATATATATATATATAATTAATTACAGCGCTACTACGGCTTGTTATTCTGTTCGACATTCTGCTCGTGCAATCGTTCCCTCATAAATCACAATAACAGTATCCGTGTTTCATCTCATATCAGAACATGCGCTTCATTCATCAATGTACGATGGACGGTGATGTTTGTAATTAACAACACTGCCTCTTACGGGGGACATGGACGCAGAGCAGGTCTATTCAGTTGGTGTCAGTGAGCCAAATTCGGCCCCTTGAAAAACAACAACAACAACAACAACAACAACAACACACTATTGATACAGTATAAATACTGGCACCAGATGCAGTGCAGCTTTGTCTATATGACCTGTCATTGGAAAAATGCTTTGCTTTATCGAGGTTCATTCCTTTGCTGAGACAAATAACTGAACAGCTACTGTTTCACAACACTGGATCTCAGTACTGCAGGTCTTAAATTATACAGACATCTGTCTGTTCAAGATACTAAACACTTTATGGATGTTTTAAGGCTTAACTAGGATTTGTGCTGACCCATAAGAATCTGAACTTCCCATTTGAAGACTCCAGAATTGCAATTCGGCTGCCTCCATGTTAATGTTCAGAGGTGTCACCTGACTCCTATTGGACTATACCATTCATATGTGCAGTGCTTTATTTATCTATTTTCATCTGTATAGGAACATCCTTTATAAAACTGACATCATGCTCTATTGAAGAAGACCTGTACCTGGCAAGTGAGGCCAATAACTCCACAGGAAAATGTTTACTGATGTTATAAATCAAGCGAGAAGTGGGTTCATTTTACCAGAGACTCCAAAACAAAGTTATTTTTTGCAACCATTGGAAATTCCCCCTGGTGGCTATTCAAAAATAGTTTTAGTAAGCCATCAGTAATTTATGCTTATGAGTTAAACAGCTCAAGCAGCACCAAAGAGGAGGGACGCTTGAGGATGCAGGATGCTGCCCTACATAGGCCCACACAACCAGCGACTCTTTTAAAACGGGTATCAGTCATGTTCGCTTCTTCGTTTCCATAATAAGAGACACCAGAAATGCAATGGTCTCTCACTCTTCATCAGCACACGCACACACGCACACACACACACACCCAGCACTCATTACTCACCGGTGCGGCTGTTTATGGTGAAGAAGTTCTGTGGGTTTCCACTGATGATGCGGTAGCTCAGCCTGTCGGCGGCAGCGGCGGGTGTGGTGTCAGGATCCTGCGCCTGAATCTGGATGACGGAAACGTCGCGCGGGGAGTTCTCTGGCACCGAGGGTCGGTACAGTGGCTCTGAGGTCAGGGGGGCATTGTCGTTAACGTCCTCAACCTGGACGAACACCTCGATGGTGGCGAACTGGGGAACCACGCCGTGGTCACTGGCGTACACTGTTAGCCAATACGAGTCCTTGGTCTCGCGGTCCAACATGTCGGTGGTGTAGATCACACCTGGTGGAGACAGAGAGAGAGAGAGAGAAAGCACTTAGTGTTTCCACTTTGCTTGTTCTCATTATACGGACACACTGTACGGTTTGCCTGGAACAAGGAAATAATCAAACAGTACACAGAGTAATATCAAGATTGTTGTTTACTGCAGAGACTTCACTTATTGTCATTTCATTATACTGTCAAAAGCCAAGGCAGCAAGAAGAAAGAATGAGAGAAAAGACCCGAGGCTGTTTCTGACACATCATACACAGCCCTGTGCTTTAGTCCCAGTGGTTCTATATGCATCCATACATGTTTATGCACCAGAGTGTTGGCATGCCCTCATTCCATGTGTGTCTACATTAATTTCATTTTACGAGATGTATAAATAAAGTTTTCTTGAACCATTTAACACAAGACACGGAGAGGATGTTGATTTTCCACATTGTCAGTACACATAACAACACAGAAGATAATCTACCTGCATCACGACAAACAAAATCTACATTAACACTCTCTGGCCTCTCATAAAGAATCATTTTTGACACTTTTCTCAGGTAATTACGGTTTCCTGGTTAATGGTGTTTTTATTTGTGGCGAGGTATCTCCGTAAGTTGTCCGTCTCATCTTTCCTGCATAATTTATTCAAGTTTTATCATACTCTATATTGCCTTTTTATACATAACATGTGAATAAATGAACTATATCAACTAAATAACCAGCATTTCTGTTTTCTTTCATAACCTGTGTCAGAAACCTCCACATCATTATCACTTATCCAGACAGCTTTCCAGTTGTATTCCTTGTTATAATCCTGCGTGATGTATCATTCACATGGTGAATATCGATGTAGTGATACACAGAAAAAGAAATGATAAACCTACTAATGATCATGGTTTAATTTTGGATTTCTGTTTTGAATGCACATGCAAATAAGTACATTTATCTGAAAAATTGAATTGTCTTGCATATATTTAAACCTAAAATGTGAGGAAAATGTTTCTATTAAAAGCATTTCTGTTGATAAAAAAATAACAAACATGCACAGCATTGTGTAAATAACTGGATATGGTGTGGTCACATCCACAGCAGTGTTCATGTTAAGGCTTTACATCAACTATAAATCCAGTTTATGGGGAAGTGAGGGAGACACAAAGCCACAAAGCATCCTGATGCAGAAGAATAAATGAAGTTGAGGAAATTGCTTTTCTTGCCTTTGACGGTAAATAAAGAAGCCGTCCACCGCGAGACAAGCGCAGTCCAACAACTGGACATGTTTTTTGGACAGAAAGTGCAGAGAAAACAGACTTTCTGAAAAGAAAATGCATTTCTCAGACGCAGCTTGATGCGTTCAGTCCACTTCATTTATCTTAAAGCTTCACTTGACTGTGAGTGGATACCTGCTGTTGGACATCTGCTCACCACGTCTGTCACTGAGAGATTGGTGGTGACTAACAGCTGCTTCATCTCTTGTCGCTGGACAAGTCTATTAATATGTTAGGTCATGCACCTATTGAGACCTTCTGAGGTCGTACCACCTTCTTAAAAACAACCAGCTGATACCAGTGTTTCATTTGTTTCAGTGTTCTTTTCATGGCAAGGAAACTAATAAATCTTCTTGATAAAAAAATTCGTAACAGTATGATTTAAAGTATTTCCGTCCTATTTAAGCTATCTTTGTATTATGCACACACTGGGAGCACAGACACTAAACACACTAGGGGGGCAGGGACAAACAAACACAGGTGTGACAAATGAGACACAGGTGAAGCAGATTAGGGGCGGGGCATGCAATCAGGGATGACAGGACAGGAAGCAAAACTACACACAAGGTACACAGGAAAGAAAATCTTCAAAATAAAACAGGAAACAGAACTAAAAGCTCAAGGTAAAGCAAACAAAAGTGCAAACTGAATAAATGTTTCCCTAAAAGTGACCTGGAAAAACCAGGGGTTGTGAGAATTAAAGCCCCATCTTCCAGCTTTTTCTTTCACGATTGCACGAAATTTCCATAACATCACAATATGGCTTACTGCAATTTCCTAATAGCAAAAGTCACAATACTTCGAAAAATACCATTTTAGATTAAATATTGTCCTGATTGACACATCACACTCCACAGACAGAAGAACATCTTTGTTTTCGCACAGATTTGCTCACAGGGTAGTCATTTTAAATGTTTTTCCAATAAAAATAAGAACAATTGTGTGAAAATGACCATTCCCTCTAATACAATACATATTTCAGTCAAAATAATTGCTAATAATTATATATTTATTTAAAATCGAGCCTTCTTTGCCCCTCACTCCTCTAATTCAACTACTTCCTTGTAAATGTATTCGGTTTACAAACACTATATCCATATTATCATATTAATGTATCTACCTGATAGTTAACATGGAGTGAATTATTATAAAATGAGGATAAGCAGATAGAAATCAGTACCTGCATCAGCCATATTTGCTAAAAAGACTAATGGCACTGAGAGAGATGAAACTCAGCCAAAACCAATGTACAATCGATAAATCAGTGCATCCCTGCACACTTTGTGGACATCGCCTTAAACCTTAAAAATTAGCCCAATAATCTCATTACATCCTTAAAATGTGCGGATGCACTTATCAAGGTGGTGGGGTGTGTGTGTGTGTGTGTGTGTGTGTGTGTGTGTGTGAGATAGAAAAGCTAATAAGTAGACCTTGAGCTGATTGTTTATTTATCTATAACAGATGCCCCACAGCAGTTTAGCTCAACGCTGCCACATGAAAATGGCTGGTGAGTGTCTCGCTATGATTTCATCCTCAAACATTTTGACTTCCAATGCCAACAATTATTCTGCACAGCAGGAGGCCTCATTTAGTAGTCCTATGATCTCCTCTGAGACACACACACACACACACACACACACACAGAGCGAACCCCGTGTTCCTAATGAAGCATTTGTTCCTTTAATTTAAACACAGACAGGATGAGTAAACAGCCCGACCACAGGCTTTCAGGCAGGCCTGTCAAACTATGCAAAACAGAGAGGAAGAGAGGAAGCTATCAAGGCCAGGGGAGAATCTGTTTAACATATGACTTAATCCCATGATGCCTTGCCAGTGGAAAGTCTAGTCAAAACTCCAGAGACCTCTGACCTCAGTGTGTGAGTGTTTTTGTCTGCTGTCCTGTGCATTGTTTGAATCGGTGTGTGTGTGTGTGTGTGGGTGGGTGGCAGGAAATACTGTGTACTGTCTTCATCTGCGTTTGTGTGTAATTATATGTCACTGAGTATTTTAGGTGGTCTATCTATTGTGACATTCTATTCCAGTATGCTGTATTTTCTTACCTGGAACATGCATGGTTGAAATGTGCAGCCTGTGTGGTCACAATTCTTTGGGCAGCACAAGCACAGATTGCAATCCGCTTAAGTTCACAAAGTCACGTGATCTTGCAGATGGAAAAATGTATACGAATCGGCCATTACACTACTACACAATTTTACACACCGTGCACAGCACACCTTTAGCACCATTAGCCACAACATGATGATGATCTGTGTGTTATTTTTGTCTGAGCAAAGCCATGATGGCAGCGTGCATATGCAATATGCTTATAATATACCTCAATCTGCCAGCACATTAGAAACTGGCATGCAAACGAGAGAAGTCGGGGATCAAACTGCCAACGTTCTGGTGAGAAGACGTAACGCTTTTAACGACTAACACGAGTACACACACACACACACACACACACACACACAAACGTATATCCTTATAGTGGAGGAGGAGGACTCACCTGAGCTTGTACTGTGTCCCCTCCCAAATGAGTGTGTTTGTGTGTATATATATATATATATATATATATATGTATATATATATATATATATATATATATATATATATATATATATACATGTATATATACATATATATATATATATATATATATATATATATATATATATATATATATATACATATAAATATATACATATACACTGTATGTATTTGTTTTTCCAGGAAATGCTACTGAGGGATTTACCCCAACGCGACAAACCACTGCCACAGCAAAATCCACTTCTCTGCAGTCCATTCATAAGCTCAGAAAGATCCCCTAGTATTTCATAAATGTGTGTTTGGAAATGAACCACCACCATTCACTGCTCACAAGATGCACTGCTTCTGTTTGCCTTGAGTGACAAATGGCTTTTAAAAGCTACAGAAGTGCCACCTTAAGTGAAATAAACAAATGGACTATAAGTGGCACTTGATCCTACTTTGTGTAGAAAATACACAAATGCGGCTGTGTGTGTGTGTGTGTGTAAAATTTGAACATAATGACGTCATATACACGATGTGTAAGTGTGGCTTTGGTGCTTGTGTTCCCTTTCTCTCGCACATACATGCACACACACTACTGGTCCTGACAAGGTCAATGCTTATGCCAGAAAAAAGGTCCTAAAGAGGGAACAAAAACACATACGCACACACATTGCTTGATGGTTTTTGATCCTGTGGGACGACGGCATGTTCAAGGTTGGCCTTAATTAAATCAGAGTTGCCCCGTTCTGTGTTCTCCCTCTGCCTCGCTGTCCATTCATCTCTGCCTCCTTCCGGCCCCGTGGCCACACTACAATTAATAGCAGCGCACCAAAGCTTAAGCTCCTGCTTACACGCACGCTTTCTGATTCAGAGCATGGAATTAACGGCAAAAGTCACAGGAGTGCTGAATTGAACACACGCTGGAGAGCGGGGAGTAACAGAGAGTCTGCTTCCTCGCAGAGCAGCGCAACTCAAACTCAACCGCACTGCAGCAATAGACAGCATATGACAAGGAGGTGCATCATTTCAGACCGTTTATTACATTAGAGTAAACCCTTTGTATCTGCATGGCGCCCTTTCTAAGTGGCAACCCATCTCTGAGTGTAGTACTTTGCTGATTTCTGTTAAATCATATTTGGAAGAGTGGGGTAGACCGGTCCGTGTACTTGACGGCCAACGGATTTTCATTTTAAGAAAAAAAACGAGCCGTTTCCTGATTACCATTTACAAATAGGGAAATGGAAAAAAACAAAAATCGACAATAACTGAATGAGGAAAAAGACAGAATGATCAGTTGTCTGGATTTGCAAATAAACGCAAATCGAGAAACAAAATGACTGACCGGAATCCGATGACGCTGGTGCGCTGTACGCAGAAGTCTAAACATGTCTTTACACAAATTTACTAGTTTTATAGCAGCAAAACCGACTGAATGGAAAGTCCTGTGGTGAACCCTCCGCTGTGTTAAACACTCAGTATGAAGCAACCCGGGGTTTTTCTGAGCGGAATGTGCTGAGCAGGGGCTTGACCGCGGTTAAGCGAGCCACAGTTGGATTTGTGCTGCGCGACTTTTTGGACCTCAGCATCCCACCTTTTTTCCATTCAGTCTGTTTTCTGCTATAAAACTAGTGAATTCCTGTAAAGACATGTTTAGACTACAGGCAAATTTCCGATTTCTCTTTATTTGTATATTGAGAGAACTGATCATTCTGTCTTTTTGCCTTTTCAATGATTGCCGATTTTTCCAAAATGAGCCATTTCCCAATTTCCATTTACAAATAATAGAAACGGCTCATTTCGGTTTTATTTTATTAAAACAAAATCCGTTGGCCGTCAAGTACACAAACCTAGACCGCACTGAGAGCTTGTCCAGTGTACGTCCACCTATTGTATTTCAATCATAGCATAACCATGTCCTCAAGCATGGTGTAACTATACCCTGCTTTTATGGTCTAAATGGGACCATAACTTATAAACTGGACATCATGCTTCATTAAAGAAGACCTGTAACTAGTGACTGCGACTCATAAACTCATCACACATACTCTACGAACCAGTTGGGTTGCTCCCTGGTGGCCATTCGAGAGAATGCTTGTTTCAAATACTTCAGCATAGACTTCAATCTCCGAACCAAGAGACAACATGCCTTTTTATTCACAGTCAATCATCTCTATGTTTTTGCACCATACCAGCAAACCAGACCTGGCCTTTCCTAATCTGTATTGTTACCTCCAGTATTAAGAATATTCAATCTGTAATCCGAGAAAACCACAACAAAATCAGCCAGACCGTTGCATCAGTCGTGTTCCATCACCTGCCCAATGCTTACTTTTTTTGTTTCCAACATCTGCTCTGTTGTCAAATTGAGCGCTGATGCACTTTCCTCAAGAGCAACACCACAGGCATCAAACGGGTGTGTTACTGTGTGTGTTTTAATGGCCTATTTCCAATCTCCATATGTCTGCACGCTGCTGTGAGCGGACAGCGTACAGTAAATGACGATAAACGGAGACAAGATGGAGAACATCATTAAAAGTGGGGTAGCTGAGGCTTAAGGAACTTAACAAATGTGCCAAACTCAGTATATACTAGATATATACTATCAAGAAAGATCCTTTCCTCCAGGATGTGTTTGAAAACTGACATTAGCATCCCATACAAGTGCAGCTATGTATATATATATATATATATATATACATTAAGACCAATAAGTGAGCTGAAGTGAGAGACTTCAGTCCTCTTCAGCCCTCATGCTACTGTAGCTACAGTTCATTTTGAGGCTCTTGAGTCTGCCAGACCTTCTGGGGCTTCTGGGTTTCTGGGGAAGTGCATCTCAACAAGCCAAAGATGTTATTCTCAAGCCTAATTGGGAATTAAGAGAATTACTTAATGCAGTGATTCACATGTGCATGAATCCACGTGAGTGGAGGCCCAGTGGGCAGGCACTCACTGTTTCTAATTGTTGCATGCTTTCCGGAGCTGGAGGAAAATGCATCCCATTTGCAGTGGTGCCACATGCAAACAGTGACTAATGTGTGAGTGTGTGTCTGTATACATTAAGAATCCAAACATCATGTGAACTGTCTCAGTAATTGGCATTTAACAAAGCTTAATTTAGTTTATCCATGCAGCGCATACCAGACCAGACCAGACCAGACCACATCGGCTGCAAATATTTCAGCTCTCCATGTAAAGAAGAATTCCCTTGAAGACGCCGTAGAGCTTGAAAAGTAACATTCTCCAGGCCGAAAATGACAGGAAATAGGTAACTAGAGGTTTCTGCTTTTATTCAGACACATTGTACATGTCAGCACATTAACGTTAGTTAATTAGAACTACACGCCCAATAACAGCTGTCACATCGTATACCGCCGCCTACTCCTCAAGACAGATGGTAATACCGGGTCTGAACAAGATCAGCGGCAGATCCAGATCAAACCAGGCCATTTTCTCTTTGCTTCGTTTTCCCCCCTGCACTCAGACTGCACAGTGTTTTTCATCATCTGCAGAAAACTAATGCAGTTTTATTCCTCTCTTATTGTGTCAAGTCAGAGTTGGATTGTTCCATAAACATATGTTATTGATGCAAAGCTGCTCAGTATGAATGACAGCCACTACTGATCCCATCATCCCATCATATCATTATATATCAGCAAAAAAATGAAGTCAGACATTTGCTGTTGAGATTAACTAGCCAGAGTGTTCAATACCGCAAGTAAAATCAGGAAAAAAACAAACACTAACGCAGTGAGAAGTATATGCGGAGAATTACAAAGAAAGCTCCTGACATTACAAACGATGTGAGTCAATTTCACTCTAAATGTAAACAGCTCCTCAGGAAAGTGGTTTAAACTCCCACGATACACAAACAATATCTACAAGAAATAGTTTGGACTAAGTGCAATTACACTGTGGAACTGAGTGAATTGATGTGCCTGGAATTGACCCCCAACCTCTCAAGTTTTTGAATAGTTGGGTTTCTTTGTATTTGAAATGTATGAAGTGTTCATATACTGAAGTATAAAGTTGAACCTAAATGTACAGCGTTAGATTTAATAGGGCTACAGCATGGAACAGAGTTTGGTTTTAAAGAAACATAGATACAGCAAAGCCTAGTGCAACCCTTATATAATATAATGTCAGTCAAACATTTAATCCAATTGTAATATTTGAACCAATCAAAATAAAGACAGTTAAAAACAGAATATTTGACGATACAAACTACTGCACCCTCTGTTACTTAGTTAATATTTAATGTGCATTCATAATGACGTCGCTAAATGTCACAGGAAGCCGTGGTGTTCACAGCTAGTTTTATGATGTTCATGTTCATGCAGGGAGCCATAATTGGAAATGACAGGAGTGATGTGATCAACGTTGCTGCTTTGAGATCTGTCTCTCCAGTGTCTATACCATGATATCAAACACAAATATCCTTCAAATGAACACGTCATGGTAGGACGATTCACTGATTTTGAACAGGGTGAAAAAAACAAGAAGTCATTTCAGATCATTGTTTGGACTAAACCTTAAAAAAGGATAGCTTAATGACTTTAAATCTTAATGGCTGTAATTTTCACTTATGCATCATTCAAAATACCCTTTCAATAAAGCAAGACATGACATACATGTACTGTTTATGCATTAGTGCACCAGCCACACTTAAAAATAAATGTTCCATTAAGATATAACCATATTATATTCATAATACTTATAATTACTACATTATAATGATTCAGTTTCTATAACTTTTCATTTATTATCACACCTCTCTGTGTAAGACATTTATTCTTCATAACAAGAAGAATAAATCACCTCTTTTCTGTTTTCAGAAAAGAGGTGAACAAACTGAAATGTACTGAAACTGTTATGAAGAAAATGTAATTTATACTAAACCATGGGCTGGTTGAGCTGCTGCACCCCTTATCAATGGGTGTTTTTAATTTGTTTTTTTATGTTTAATTTTATTTTTGGAATTATTTTAAACTGTAGAAAGATATCCCCAGCAATACTTATGAAAAAAAACAACATACTACTTATCTTTGTGTTTTATATCCTACCATCTCATCACATCTATGAAATCATTATTTATTATTATTATTTTCATTATATTTACAATGCAGTTGTACAGCTGGATATTGGTCTTTGATTTTACCTTGTAATACCATAAGACTCAGCTGAGTTATAAGATCACTGCCCTTTCCATTCCACCAGAGGACTTTTCTTTCCTCACTTTACTCCGCCGAGTCACACTAAACCTTTTTCTTCCTAGAATTCTAAACTCACCACACCGTTTGGCCCTGTCAATAAAAAGGCAACCCGCAGTGGAGCCAGAAAATAAAAAGGGGTGAAGCCGTAGGTCAGAGTATCCAGCTCTAAAGGACTCTCTGCTACACAGCCCAGAGGCTCACACAAACCTCGGAGTTTGGGCAGATTCCAGTACATGCTGTACACAGAGATGTGACGATGGATGAAGAGTGCACACACTGGAACTTCAATGCACAAAGAAGTTCTATAATATTTTGGTATAATTAAAAAACTCCAGTGGGCCACACAATGGCATGGTGGCTAGCAATGTTGCCTTGCAGCAAAAAGACGAGGGTCTGCAACCCCGAACCAAACAAGAGCCTTTCTGCATGGAGTTTGCATGTTCTCCCTGTGTATGCGTGGCTCTTCTCCGGGTTCTCCGGGTTTTTCTCCCACAGAGCAGTGCAAAAACATGCAGGGGCTAATTGCTCGTAGGTGTGAGAGTGAATAACCATTCACTCTTCATCATTCACGTTCATCTCTGGCAACTTACTCAGGGTGTACCGCGCCTTTCACTCTGTGTCAGATGGGATTACTTCCCGTAGATAATGAGCGAGAGTGGCAGTGAAATACTCTGCACACTGCCCAGCACTAGCACTGCATGCAGCCCTACAGAGCAGCTGCTCTGAACTATGGTCTCTCAAGACATCAATAGAAGAGATTGTAGTTCATGATGGAACTCTGGCAAGATGGAAAACACGTGGTTGTAATCGCGGTAAAAGCTTTCTGAAACTTCTCAGGATGCCATAGACAAAGTCGGCTCATACAAATGTGTGCTTCTCGTGTTTGTTCGCGACTGTGGACACACTTCCACTTTCACGGGGGACGTCACCCGAGTCCACCGACTGCGGTGTGAACCATGTCACGTTTTCATTTACACCACTGACTGTGGTCTGAGGGATCACAACTCAAAATCCGTCTGAGGTTGCTCTCAGTCGTCCACCTGACATCTCTGAACAGACCCAGAGAGAGACACGTTCTCTCTCTCTCTCTCTCTCACCACAGTCAGCTTTTTATCTGCTGCCTCATTCATCATTTAGAGAAGGTCGGAAGAGAGGTGGATGCTGATGGGATGGAAAGAATGAGAAGGGGGAAAAAAGAGCAGCAGAATAAGTAAAAGATGCTGCTGCGGCACTAAACTTAAACAAACCTGCACCAGGAAATAACCTCATCCTCCTGTGGAGTTTTCCATGGAATGTGGGGGGGGGGGGGGTTACTGCAGGTGTGAGAGGTCAGGTGGTCAGTCTTGTCAGATAGTGAAGAGGCTATTAGAGAGAAATGAGCAGCAGGGAGCGTTTCTCAGGCTCCTGTTAAGCTGCCCCCTCTGAGGGTTATAATGAGTCCTCAGCTAGTCCTTCAGCTTGGAGCGGAGATTAGCACCTGAGACCCCTCAGGTAAAACCCTCATTAGCCAGCTAGCATTAGAGCGATAATGTGCGGCGCTACAATGTGGCCTCTATCAGCATTAGTGGGGGGAGGTAAAGGTTAGTGCATAAATAAGAGAGGGGTTTTATCCCTCGTGAGGCTTCACAAAAATGTAGCAAGCATTCAAAAGGGGCAATGATGGAAAAAAAACCAAAAAAAAAAACATAATACCGAGAGGGAAGTTAGGAAGCCGGGTAATAAAAAAGCATTTGCATGATGATATACTTATTTTCAGACATCGTTCCCTCCAACCTAATTCAGTGGAAGAACATAGACTGCATATAAAAATGGAAGCAGTCTTCCACTTTTAATATTGCTGCCATAGCAAGGAGGACAGAAGTAGCAGTTAGCCACCAGGAGGCGACTCCGCAGGCTGCAAATAGAACTCTGAAACTGCGGGAATGGAGACAGGAAACAATTTCATCGAGAGTTAATGGTCTTTTTTCAGGTTTCCTTCATTAGAGGAAGATAAAGTACGTCACATATGAGTGAACAGCAGTGTGATTGACAGCCGGTATCTTATAATAGTCGCCTGCCTGTCTGCCTGCAGGTGATGTCTTCAAATGACCACTTTCAAAAACAGACATTGTGCCGGTCAAATCGCAAGTTTCCAGGCCTCACAGTGGGAGTCTTGCAAGATGGAAACTACTGTGAAGCCACTTTTTATATACATTCTTTGTGGAGTAAGAGGTGTCCAGGTGTGGATACAGATGGAGGAAATAAAATACAAAAATCATGGATAGATATGTGACGGTTATTTTGACCATGCAGACGGTGAAACACAACGTGAATTAGCGTGCTAAAAATGACATAGAACAAGCAAAGTAGTAAATATGGTTCAAATGTATTCATTTCTTTCAAAAGCAGCTTTTTTTTACTTGTACTTGGCTCGACTCCAGTCGCGTCATTTTCCATTATATTCCTCCTCAGAGTGGGTGGGGTCGTCATGGCAACTGCAGTTACACTCTGTTTTATACGCGACACAAACACACAAACTAGCGACGAGCAAAGTCGTTATTTCACATGACCGGAGCATAGACTCCGTCTGACACAGTCACTGAACTAAAATACGACCGAACGTGTTGTGATTCAGCTATCAGCTATATGTGCTGTCACTAAATACACCCGAAGCAAAAAAAAACGATCCATTAAAATAATAATCCTCTCTTGTTTTGCCGTTCTCTAAATGATTCCTCCGATGCATCGAGCTTAAATTGAGAAAATGCAACCGAGCCTTATGACTCATGACTCTTCGTGGCGTTGGGCCTGTGTGTACCAGTCACTTGTGATGTGTTGCTGCTGTGTCCACATAGTATGCGTGTGCCTGTGTGCGCACCCCCCCCCCCCATAGACTGAATGAAATCAGTGGGAAACACTTTTAATTTCCTGGTTTCATCAGAAATGCTCCAGTCGACACATTTCTCCCATTTGTATATAATGGGATTTAATACGATTATCTAATTATGCTTCATTGATACAAGACCGTTTTGAACAGGCCTTCAGATCCCGATCAAATCAGAGTGTGAGGTACCATGAGATTCCTACTCCTAGATGTAATGCATAAAGCATTATGTACACCTCAAAGGGAAACAACGATTGAGGATATGTGAGCACATCACCTGCCAAAAAAACACTGAAAAAGATGAATGGAATCTAGTCCGTGGTGCTGAAAGCACTGAAGAACGACACAAACACGGGTTTTTAATGAATGAAGGGGAGACTATCCCTCCAGGAGCCATGTTCCGTATTACCTAGAGACTTTATGGTGTGACCCAAAAACATATAAAAATAGCTGCACTCAGGTAAACTGTGTTGTGTTGCTCACTATTGTTGACGACACACTCTTCACACATGCTAGAAGCAGTGCTGTAGACCGTGTCAGGCAAAGACTGTATTGTTTCTGTCACTGTAAATACATCCGTGATCCGTCAAGTACCGTGAAAATACTCGGGTCCATCACTTTCACTTTTCAGACCACTCATTATCATGCCCAACAGTTATATAACGTGGCCGTTTATATCAGCCTGGACACGATCTCAGAAAAAACATTGCAGTTTTATATTTGTAAAACGTTACAGTTGCACGTTCTGTTAAAATAATGGAATGTGATATTGTTTCTCCTTTTGGGTGACGTAAACACTTTTAAAGTGATGGAGTTCTCAAATGTTGGTGAAAAGTGGAATTCCCTCAAGGAGGTGGAGGGGCAGCTTCCTGGTGTGTTTTAACACTGTATCACTGACTTTATGATGATGATCATCATGACGATCACAGTGTCTCTATGTGATGATATGAGGAAAAATGTGTCCTTGTCCTTGTCTAAACCTTGTTATGTGTGGCCACTAGGTTAGAGGAGCATTACGAGAGAGAGAGAGAGAGAGAGAGCGGGTGTTTAGTCTTGGCTCTCCCTCTTGACCACAGCAGTCTTCCCTGCTTGGTTTCTAGTTTCCCGACTCATGTCAGGTTTTTTTTCCCTTATTTTAGTTTGGTTTGGAGATCAGCACTAGTCCTCGTTTCTTCACGTTTTGTTTGACTTAGATTTAGGTTTACTGTTGTATTTCTCGTTTAGAGGGGGAGACACTGAGGCAGCGGCCCACTGCACGGCTGGCCTGGCATCTCATTCGAGTCTTTTTTGATTGTGTTTGAGATTACTTCATTGTGCCTAAACCTGACCATATTCATAATTATCATCGCTCTCATTTCTTTGTTTACGTCCAAAGTGCCACGAGCGGTTACAACCGCTATCGCGATGATGTTGACATGCAAGTAACGGTATTGTGGTTCAAAAAAGTGAGCTCACATGAATCTGCGGTCGGCAGATCCCATTATCAAAGCAGTGTAGTGTTTACCTTTTCATTTGCTTTTGTTTGGTTGTGTGATCATTTAGAAAAACTCGTCACACACACACACACACACACACACACATGCATTTTAATTCTCCTTTACCTGATATTATTTCTACTCCGTTCAGATTATGGCCGGATAGGTGGCTGCCAATCTAATTACCCGTTGCCATGGCGATTTGCAGAGAGGGTGATTAAAAGACTCAGCAATAAAATGTCACCCTATTTTTATTTCAGATGATTCTCAGAAAGACACAACGGAGAAGAGAGCAAGTTAAACAGATGACGGGGGAGGAGCAGGTGAACGAAATGAGACAACGGGGTCAGGCTGAACTGAAAGGGTTTCGAGCGACTGCGTCTTTAACGCCGAGATAAGCTAATCTTACATTATAAGTCGACAAATTAGAATGCGCTGTAATTTTGTAAGCGCTGTGGCGGAGAACAATACAAAGTCAGGGCATCATGTCTGGTTTGTGAAAAAGCCTCACTCTGGGTTTGTCCCTGTCTCGTAGAATGAGCTTGATGCTAAATTTAGAGTGAAGATGCAGCCTGAGGGAGGATTAATTGATGGATCTGTGTGCCATAACAGGAGGAGGATAGAAACAGTCTGACTGACAGCGTTCTATCTCAGCCTGGTTACTAGAGCCTCGTTCTCTACCATATTTTGATGAGATGGTTCCCTGTTTTTTGCCCCATTTGGAATTACACTTACAGAGTCTCAAAGAGAGTGGGACAATAAAAGCAATTTAACACTTGTCAATATCTAGCAAGAGTCTCAGAGATGGAGAGATTGCCATTGATCATCTGTCACATTAAAACAAGTCCATCTGTGCGCCCAAGAAAGAGAGACCAAAACATATTGAACAACTCACAATCGAGAATCCAAGATCAACCATTTCTCTCACAATGTTGCCTACCACAGCTTTTAAGTTGCAAGTGTCTCTTGTGTAGATGAAGGAGCATCCTGCTGTTACTGTAACAGCCGCTGGCCTCTGCCCAGCAATTGATTCCACCTTCTGACTCCACCTGCAACACTGGTATCCTCCACAACCCCCTAATCAGCCCCCCTCTGGGGCTTATTTACACTCTGTGTGCCCTGTCAGCAGCTTTCTAATTGGTGTTTTCACACAATACTGAATAAACCTAAGGATCGCAGACACACAGACCCATGGACAGGAGGGAGGCTGAGAAGCCACATTTACGGGGGGTAAAAAAAGAATATTGATGAGAACAAGGTGCAAGTGTGTGTGTACTTTTAAAAAGCATTTAAATGCATGTTAAAAGTCACATTTTAGTTAGACTAAGACAACAATTTGGTTTTCTAAATGTCATGTAAACACTTTTGTCTGTCGAGCTAGTCTTAGTCAGACTACCACACCTGGGTAATGCGATTCATTGTCTGATTACTCCTGCATGTATACACTTAGTCGGGCTTTCTGCACATGCACCAAACCTTCCACCCCAGTCACTGACCTGCAAGGTCAAGAGGAAACTGATAGCGAGAGATACAGCGCCACCTATGGCGGTGGAGTCACACGTACACAGCTAATAAATTGACTTTCTCCTCGGCATGTGTACTCGGACACGGCAAGTTGCCCAATTGCCTGTCTTAGTCAGACTACGGCCTTAGCTCGATTGGACTGTGCATGTAAACGCACTGACTGACTGAGGTGGACTGAGGAGGTGAGCTACAGAGACAGTGCTGCTACTATGTTTTCATTTATAAACAGCGTTTTCAAACTAACACAATCTGCGTCCAGACAAGCTTTTCATCTCTGTGTCGGAAACAACAGGCGTCCATACCAACACCGGAAAACACGACAAATCATACACTGGACAAGTGCATGCAAGTGTAAAGAGGACGCGGAAATGGACTATTTTACTACAAGGAAAAACTACAAAGCTTCCGTAATGAGTTAAATAACTTTAAAATCAACCCTTCTGCAATAAGTGGGGTAACAGTGCAGTGAGGTGGTCCTTGTGATAAAAACCTCCTTTTTTCTATTGATTTCTCTTTGTAAACCACACCCGTCAACAATAAAAATCCACATTGACACATTTAAATAATCAATGTGTCAAGTAATCATTGATTATATCTGCTACTGTTGTTATCTTCACAGAGGAGAAGCCTGGCACAGCTAGCCCTCCAAACACACAGTCTAGTACAATCTCCATTTCAACCAATGAGCCACTATGATCACTCACTGCCGGTGATGTGATGTGACTGGAACCAGGGAAATGTTTATCTGTACGTCCTCCATGTTGAGCTAGACTGAAAATGAACCAGTGTTAATTCCTTGACGGTTGGTACAGATATCCGGGCTCCTCAGATGAGCTCTCTAAATAACTTTGGGGATCCTCTTCCATTTCCTCTGGCACAACCATCAATTGGCCTCATTCAGCTTCACATTTGTGCTGATTTCATACCCTACGTGAATGGCACCAACAATTTTGAACCCTTTCAGTCTGCCTTCAGAGATTTACACAGCCCTGAGACAGCCGTGGTTAAGATAACACATGACCTACTCCTTGCCGCAGATAAAGGTGAGAGCTCCATTCCACTTCTGATAAACTTGACTGGGCCTTTGACACTGTACAACACTCCATCCTGTTACAGCATCTTGAAACCTTGGTTAGCAGTAAAGGATCTGGTATTCATTTATTACACTCTTACCTGTCAAACATGACTTCCTCAATTGTTGTTGGAAACTCCCAATCTCCAGTTTCTCATTTTAAACATGGGGTTCCTCAAGGGTGACTTCTGGGTCCATTATTTGTCTCCATTAACATGCTGCCCTCAGGTCAAATCATTAGTTTGCATAATTAATCATTGTTTGTAGATGTAAAACAATGCTATTTTATGTTCAGGTCCATTAATCCAAACAGCCTAACTCCATTACCAGAGTACCTCTATGCTTTAAACTGCTCTTACAACTTTGATCATAAAACAGAGGCTCTTCTCAAATTAGATGAAGAGCAAATTAGGAGTCCTATCATTCAGTCCTTTTTTTCACTTTACATTAGTGGAATTTTTTTTGCATAGCAAATGAGGACACAGGGGATTAGATTCATCAATCATGCAATATAGCATCTTTTTTACTAATCTTAAACTCGACACAGTTGCCTGTGCTTATGTACATTGAGTAACTGCAGTTGCTATGTGGTGGCCTTGATTCAAGTAACTTAAAATTGAATATAAAGAAGCTAATGGATGGATTGCTTTCTAATCTCCATAACTTCCACGGATCAGCTCCAATGTTTTGTGTCATTAGTTCTGCAAATACAACCTGCATTAGCTTGAACAGCTTATACATTTATATATACAGAAAGTAAAACAGGGACTTCGTTTTTTTTTTTTATTTATTTATTTTTTTTTTTTAACATGCAGTACCAAACAAAGGTGTGCAGACACACACACACTGCATGGACACACACACATTTTATTTCCTAACCAGAACAAAAACCGTGTCTCAAGTTCACTAATTCACAACACCTGCGGCTTTGTTCTTAATGACAGGAGCAGTGCATTACAATGTATGTGTGGATGTGTGTGTGCAAGCATATATGTGTGTGTATTATTCTCTTTGTCCATCCATGTGTTTCTTTTGTCATGAGCACAAGAGCTGTCGGCTTTTTTTTCCCCACACAGGTTTCATTATATCTGCTTTCCAAGCTGCACAACTTTGCAGATGAAATTATACACTACCAGTACACAATGTACTTGTGTACTCTGCTGCCCCTGCAGTAAGGGCAACCCCATACCCAGTGCAGGAAATCTAGCCTATGAGCAAGTTGGTGCAGCCAGAGTCCGAGCAGCACTTTCCACATGTCCAAGCCACAATCAGTTTAACCTCAGCCCATAAGAGGAAAAAGAGACAGTAAATTGGTGAAGGACATAAAACCACTTCCTCTTTATGTATACACAGTCCATGGTGTATATGCTATTACAGGCCAGCTGATTACTGACTCCAGTCTTCAGTATTTTTCTTCCAAATCGCTGAGTTGACATTTTCTAATCTGATTAAAATGTGCTACTTTGCAGCAAATATTGTTGAAGTCACATAACACATCACAATCTAACTCTAGCCTGATGACGCAGAAGGGACCCGATCCGTTGCTTCCTCTGAGACCCACCAATGGGGGAGAACAGGAGAGTGAGACCGCAGAGCCACGCTCACATGCTCACATGCAGCGGAAGTAGAGAAACTACGCAAAACAGATTAACATCACAGTCTAATCAACTATAGCAAATATCATTCGCATTAGCAATGGTGAGTAGTAGTGTTGTAGTCAGACTACACTAACAATACCATAACCAGACTGGTCGTGGTAAATCTGACTAAGGCAGGTCATATACATATATACATATATATATATATATATATATATATATATATATATATATATATATACACATATATGTATATATATATACATATATGTATATATATATATACATACATATATACATATATATACTGTATACATATATGTATATATATACATACATATATACATATATGTATATATACATACACATATATATATATATATATATATATACAAACATACATATATGTATGTATATATAAATATATATATATATATATATATATATATATATATATATATATATATATATTTATATATATATACATATATACATACACTGGACTTTCTCTCAATCTGCAAAGATCTTGATGTATGTCTTTTTAACAACCAGTATCAACAGATCCATCATGTCTCATCCTCCAAATCATCAACCACCATCAATCCCAGACAGTGTCTCAACTCCAGGGGGATTAACCTGCTGCTGTTGCTGCTCAGGCCACATGCCAGATGGTTATTTCCCCACTGAGTTCTGAGCATGAAACACTTTGTTATCAGGGATTGCGCAATGTGAAATAATATTTATCTTTCATTCACTTGTCTCTCTCCTGATTGAACAAAGTGTATTCTATGTTTCTCCGTTTCCAAAAAGTGCAACAGACTGAGGCGCGTTTAGTAACTATGGGATGGTATTCTCTATCATTGGAGACTGAGTATGGCCAACCCTGTTTACCACCGTGAAGCTGCCCAAGTGCTGTTTGCTAAAGTGGTACAGATCTATCAGTTGCTTGGTGCAGCATAACCAACACCAGTGTCACAGTGGCCACAGCTGTGGTTTCGGCTGATAAGAAAACCACTAGATAAGTGGCTAACCAATCACAATATAGCTGGCAATGTGACCAATCCGAGACTGGTATTTTTTGGGAGGGTGAAGAGAGACACAGCAGCAGTGTCTAGACGAGACAAAAATAATGTGTAGAATAATAAACAGGCTATGGCCAAAATGTCAATTTACATTAGTGTTACTTTGTTATAGTTGTGAAAGAGGGAAGTGCATTGTGTGTGTGTGCTGTTTTCAATCATCAAACAATAAGATCATGGTACTGAGGCAATGTTTTTCTCTACTTTTCTGTTGAAAATTGATGTTGTCATCAAAATTGCATTTTTGCCTTTTCTCAAAAGCATTTGTAGCAGTTGTAACGCTCAACACTAAAATATTAAAAATATGGGTTTAGTCAATAAGCAGTGAAGCATCCAAACATCATTTATTTATGATCATTCCCTGCTGTTACCTTCTCACACACACACATACAGACACACACACACACATAGGTCTGCGCAGCTATTCTTCTTAGGACACTGCATTGACTTCCACTTATTCAGTTCCTCCAAAATGAGGTTCTGCTTCATTAGGACCAGGTGTTGCTCCCCATGAGGACCACTAGTCCTGACAAGGTCAGTGTTTGTGTCAGAAAAGGTCAGAAAGAGGAACAAATACAAGAACACACACTAACACGCATACACACACACACACATACACACTGACACCTCAACACAGCAAAGTACTCTACAAGAGACTCCTGTTCCTTCTCAGCTTGTAATTATGATAAATGCAGTCATTAATTCACTAATTATGGTGATAGAGGGATAGAAGGAGCTCTGTGCAATGTGCAGAGTGTCTGATTAGTGTGTGCTCTTGGCCAAGCATGTTGCCGTGTGATCCTTAAAGGCAAGCAGTAGAGGGCAGTTCTAAGGGAATTAGGCTGTAAAGGTCACAGTCACAGGGAAGTTATGTGCTGCCCCGAGACCTACAAAGACACAACTACCATTTGTACACATCAGAAGCAGCAGATGACATCACTGGGGGGGTAATTCCTTTTACCCTAATAAATTAGTCGACGAGTGTATGTTTCCTGAAAGACTTAATATCTTAATGAGGAAAATCTCTAATGGTGCCTTCACACAAAACACAAAGGCGCTTTTCTGCGAGATAACATAAAATAGGGCTGTAAAAATTGGGCGGGGGCTGGACTATTGGAAGTAATTACCAGGTTGTCCAGCAGAGGATGCTGTGAGTGCAGCTTGGCCTCTTTGCTCATCAGAAGAAGAAGACAACAGTGATGTGATTTTGCACAATCCACTTCCAGCTGACATGATATGACACGATGTTGTAAAAGTCAATCAGCGTTGGCACTCGAACATTGCTCACATTTCCAACTAATAACCATAAATACAACTTGATACACCAAACTGAAAGTCAACAGATTATATTTTTAACATGTCTTTCAACCACAAATGGTAGATACTGTAGGACCAAGCAGAACAACAAATTGCCAAAGTCCAATGGGAACACTGAAATACAGGCACATCAACAGGTCAGTAGGTTTTATGTTTGGATTTACAAAGTGAGTTTACACTAAATGCCAACCTGTGATGGCAGTTTTTAATGGTGTGTATACGTGTCAGTGTCTGTTTGTGTGTTTTTCCTCCTGGCTGTACATTCAAGGCTCTGCACAATGCTGGTTTTGTGAAGAAACAAAGCTGTGGGCCTCCCTGCCTGTTAGAAATTAATCACTGAGAGCCATGAATTCTCCCTCACCTCCTCCTTTTTTCTTTTTTTTCTCTCTGCCAGAATACATCAGTTCCCAGGGAGAAGTGACACTATGATTAAGAGAAGCCTTGATGTGAAGAGCTTGCTGAACAGAGTGGGCGGGAGAATGACATGGAGAGGTTAGGCTTCTAAGCCAAATGTTAGTCTGTGCATGTAGCAAGCAAAGGCAGGCATTGAATATTGAGACTAAAGTTACATCAGCTAATAGCATACTACAATGCATCTATATCAATAGAGTAACAACAGGCTATGGTTTCATCTCTGCAGCATTAAGCCACCCACCGCCTCATTATTTTAAAAACTCCTACACAACAAACACACACACTAAATGCACATTTAAATAAAAAACAAAGCTTTTGCCGTCCAGTGGCCAAAATAAGTGGACACACAAATGATTGATTAGTGCAGTTCAATTCTGTGCACTTGGTTCAAATCCAACAAATCCCACATTTGTGCTTTAAGTGGACATTTTTGTTAATCTCTTTGACAATTTTGATGCCACAGTTTCCCTGCAAGTGGTTAATGACACCTCGTACCTGGATACTGTCACTTATCTTCTACCAGTGCTATCCTGGTGACATGCAGCTATCTCGCCTGTCAGTGGAGCAGAGCAGCTCTGAGCAAATAGCAACCATTACATCAACCCAAATCAGATGAAACTGAGTTTGTGCTCCTTGAAGATAAAGGATGCTTATACAACATCTGATCATGATGTTAAATCAAAGCTTTGATACACTTATATTTAGAGCTGCTGGTGAAACCTAAACCAAACACGCAGCTGTAGACTTTGTAAACTTGGAAAACAGGTAGATATGTGAAATATGAAAAGTTTAAAGGTTATATATATATATATATATATATATATATATATATATATATATATGTGTGTGTATAGGTGAAATGCCATTAGAAAGGATCCGCCTTTCTGCCTGGTTAAAATGTGACCTTTGTGACTCTGCGACAATTTCACAAAAAGCACCTATGTACAGAAAAAGCACTCCCACACAGTTCAGTGCAATCCACTGCAATACGTCTGCAAGAAAGTTAGATCCTTGCAACAGCAATCTGGTGAAACCTGGATTCAAGCAGTGTTACCAGCACTACACTATGTTATAATTACAATGTTGTGTTTCGTCATGTCCAGTAAATAAATAAATAAATAGGGGTTGTGCATTGTGAATAATCTTGAAAAAACAAGGTGATACAACTACTCCAAACAAGTGAGCTAATTAGAGGAAAAAATAATTAAAAAGCATCTATTATAGTGGCTAAATAATCATTATCATAGCCAAAATGTCTCGAACGTAGGTCTTCACAAACACAGGTATCGCCTCCATCACACTATATAACAATAACAACCAATAAGACATAAACATATGTGATCATAAACAGCAAAAAGAAAATATGTATAATAATGAATGAGTAATTAAATACTTGATATATATTATATTTGCTGATTTTCATGTTAATTTGCTGAATCCTGATTTAAAGCCAGCTCTATCCTATGTGTTACAAAAGAGTTTACCAAACCCAGTATCCAAACCAATGGCTTAATGGATCCCAGTCAGGTAAAAGTATAATTGTAACGCAAGAGGGGGCAACTGAAATGCAGGAGGTAGGGTGTGAGGTAAAGCAGGAGCTGGGTCATTCGACATGAGCAAAGTGTTCCTGGGCACGACACTGAACCAAATTGCTCCTGACAGCTTGACTGACAGTGTGTGTGAATGGGTGAGATTTATGTATAATAGAAATAAGTGCTGTATGAATGGGTGAATGGCAAAGTAGTGTGAAGCACTGCGAGTGCTCGTCAAGACTAGAAAAGTGCCATCGCTATGGTCCAAAGTATTCTGCATTATTGCTCGAAGCATATCTTTAAAACTTCTACTTATACACAATATTTAATGCTTTTTAAAATGTTAACCAAATTCTTTGGATTTAACCTACATTGGTGCAACAGCTATTACCGTGAGATGTTGGTAAATAGTGATCAAAAAGACGTTAATCCTCTTCCTAAGGGAGACTAGATAGTGATGATAAACAGCCAGTACAGATGGAATTAAATTCTGTATATTTGCAGTACAGATAATGCAGTGAGGCTTGCAGTGAGTTGATGATGCCAGCAGCAACATTGATCTAAAGATGAAAAACACTATTTCTCCTTCAAAGCAAGGGAGCTGTCTGTCTCAGCTGTTTAATCAGATTTTCAAGACGAGCGTTTGATGTTAGGCTGATAAAATTGCATTTAATTAATTGTTTAATTACATAAACCCACATAAACTTACATAAACATAAACTGTGCTACCTCCATGCTTACAAACAATATCTCCCAATCAGTTGAGGAGCTATGGGTTAAATACACTGTACTCTCAACGTGGCCACTTGAAAGCAATGTAAAAACCTGATGCCATGGAAACATTCAACAACATGGTAGTTTCACTGATTCTTTTTTAAACTCTGCATTGTTTTCTCTAAACCTGCTCAATTTCAAGCATGGGCTGAACATCGTACATAGCTAACTATGTACCATCAAGTAACCATGAAGATCACACAGCATGCCACATCTTAGTAATTAAATCTATTCTTTCGTATGTCAATTCAACTTCTGGTGTTAAGGACTGGATGTCAGATTATGATGTCTCTATACATACACATTTACGATTCTTTGAAGTAGAATGCAAAAGATTCCTAGCCAGACCTATCCATGTCTATCTGAGGTAGTCAGAGAAATCATCCAAAAATGCACATCAAAGGTTCAGCAGTATAACTTCTCATCTGCAGTTGTAAATTGTATACTTCAACCCCTGGAGTAAGGCAACACAGATTCAAAGTATGATACACATTGGATCATTTTTAAAAGAAAACTCACCTGTCTCTTCATCAATGGCAAATCTTCCAAGCCCACTTCCATCACGTATAGAGTACTGGATTTCTCCATCTCTGCCGGTGTCATCATCATTAGCAGTGACTTGAAGAAGAGTAGTTCCAATACGGGCATTTTCTTTCACTAATCCTGTCAGGGCAAACTGGGAAAAGTATGGGGTGTAGAGGTTTTCATTCACATCTACCACCTCCACCTCCACAAACGTGACAGAGAGAAGAGACACAGGCCTCCCCTTGTCTTTGGCCTTTACGGTTAGGTTGTAGAATTGCTGAGTCTCATAGTCAAGCTCCTTGGTCAGCCGAATAGCTCCACTGGCTTTGTCCACTTCAAACCATCCGTTATAGTCATTCAAAAGAGAGTATCTGACCTGGCCTCCCAACCCCAAATCTGGATCCAGGGTTTCTAACCAAGCTACAACTGTTCCCACTGGAAGATCCTCTAGAGCCTTGGCTTTGTATACACTGGGAATAAATAGTGGGGGGCAGTCATTCACATCCTCCAATATGATTTTTAATGTGGTCACAGAAAACTTCTGGCTCCCTCGCTCTGCCTTGTCACGAGCCTCAATCTTCAGTTTAAAAGTAGATGAGAACTCCCTGTCCAGTTGGCCAGCTACATACACTATGCCGTTAGAGGAGTTGATACTAAACTGTGTGGTGCTGGTCAATACAGAATACACGATCTCCCCATTGGGTCCAAGATCCTTGTCAGTGGCCTCAACCTGAATGACATCTGTAGCTATGGCTGTGTTTTCAGGTATGACAATTCGATAGCCTCCCTCTTGCAAAAACTGAGGTGCATTATCATTAGCGTCTTCAATGTAGACAGTTAACAAACGCCACGCAGTTTTCTGTGGCAAGCCAAGGTCAAAGATCGTCAGGTTGAGGAGATAACGATCTCTCTTTTCTCTGTCCAGGGGCAGAAAGACACTAATGAGGCCTGTCTCCATGTGAATGGTGAAACAACTGTCAGGGTTTCCATCTGAAATTGAGTATAGAATCTGACCGTTGAAACCTGTGTCGCCATCATAGGCATTTACCTTGAAAACACTTGAGCCAACAGGTAGGTCTTCCATCACAGCAATATCTGTGGGGAAAGCTTTGTCAAACTGGGGTGTTTGCCGATTGACAGAGAAAAGGTCAATGAATCCTTCCTCAATTTTGGGCTTGGTGCTGGCTTTGGACTTTTTGAGCAGCTTTTCAGCTAATTTTTGGGCTACCTTTGTCTCTTTACAGTTGAAACCTCGAGGAGGAGATTTACCATGAACAACTGAGATGTTAACAAACATATGATCAGAAAAGTTCTCACCATCTGTGGCAGTTATCTTTAGACTGAAAACGCCATTCTTTGGATTGGCTGTGGCAAGGGAATGTTGCAGTGCAAGGACCCCTGAATCTGGGTTCAGGTCAAAGTATCCCAGTTCGTTCCCTGAAATGATTTTGTACTTCACTAGCTCTAACTCATCTATGTCAATTGCTGACATTGTGGTGATTGCTTCATCCACTGGGAAATCCCTTGAGATCACACCTTGGCATGCAACATTCTCAAACAATGGCTTGTTATCATTTACGTTTTCCAAGTGGATCGTTACATTGACTTCACTCTCTCGTCTATAGGGTGATCCCCAGTCAGATGCTCTGACAACAAACACAAAGCTCTCTGGTGACGATTCAAAATCAAGCTCCTTAGTGGTGCTTATGACACCGGAAAACTGATTGATTTTGAAAGGTAATGGCTGAAGGCTAGAAATGCTGTAAGTTATGTATCCATTTTCTCCTTTATCCTCATCCACTGCAGATACGGTTAATACATTGGTTCCAACTGGTACACTTTCGTTCACAAAAATCTCATAAGAGGACTGAGCAAAAGTCGGCGTGTTATCATTGGCATCCTCGATAATCACACGTACTTTAACTTTGAGCTCACTGTCTATTTCCATGACCTCGAGATTAAAGACATCCTGGCTCACTTGAGTGAACCACCTAGCTGTGGAAATGACACCTGTTAAGGTGTTCATTTGAAAGAAAGCTGAATCTGCAGACGGTGCCAGGATGTATTCCGCATCATCAGGCTCTGGTTTGATTTTTACAGCTTCTACAATTGTGCCTGGGGGGGAAATTTCATTCAAGCTAACCTCATACAACTCTTGCTCAAATGTTGCTTCCTCTGTCTGGCGTTTCTTGGCAGTAATGTGGACAACCTTGACAGCAGAGAACTTTTGTGGGGTTCCTCTATCTTTAGCCTGAAGAGTGAGGTTAAAGCCATGAGGATATATCTCCCAATTCACTGACTCAGAAGCCTTGATAGCAAACTCGCCCTCCTCGGATCTTTCTATGAAGAATTGCTCTGAGGGGTCTCCACCTACAATGTCAACTGAGTCTATTTCTCCATTTATGTCTTCATCTAGGTCATCAACAGTGACCATGGCATACACAGGGTTTTTGTCAAGCCAAGATGGGTTGTGTGTGACCACATTCATCACTGGGGCATGCTCATTTATGCGCTCTACATGAACAAAGAGCTTCGCTGTGCTGCTAACCCCATTATTTCCATAGAGCTTCATGCCACGATCCACTGCTAGGATTTCTAAGTCATACCGATTCTGCTCATCAATATTTAGCTTTCCACTAAGAGAAACTACTCCACTGGTTGGGTGTACTGCAAATAGCTCCATTTTCTCCTTGAAAAAGTAGTAAAACTCCCCATTAGAGCCAATATCGGCATCTGTGGCAGTAACTTGTGCTATGCTAGTCCTGAGAGGTGTGCTCTCCGCTATGGTGACAGAGTAAGTGGTGGGTGAGAACAAGGGACGTAGGTCATTCATATCCAAGACTTGGATGCTGACTTTAGTCCAGGTCTCAAGGAAAGCCTCTCCCTTGACAGAGGCTTTGACTGTCAATACATAATTATCCTGGATCTCGCGGTTCAAGATGGCTGCATTGCCACCCTTAGTTCTTATGCGCAAGAAGCAGTAGTCCCCGAGCACAAACTCCTCTGCCTTAAAAAGCCCTTCATCATCACCTGAGGTGATTCTGTAACGGATCTCCCAGGAGCGCTGGGCCAGGTGGATGCCCATTTTAACTTTACTGTTGGCATATGTGCGAGCTGCTGAGTTTTCATAAACTGTGGCATGGTAGACAGCCTGAGTGAAGCCAAAGTGAGGTCCATCCTGTGGGGCCCCCTGTGTGCTCTGGCTGCAGCAGAGTTGTGGCTTGAAGAGCAGCAAAGGCAACAGCAGGGCCAGGCCGAGGAGTGGGACTCGCATGCCTGCCCACTGGCCCATATTCACATCCATCCCATCATCACTCGATCCTGCAACATAAAGAAACAGACAGAAATGGAGAAAAAGGTTAGCCATGGGGGACGGATTCACAGCAACAAAAGGCATGCCACATATCCACAACTTGACCTTTCAACTGGTGGGACTGACAAGGTACTAATTATCCGTTGAGCTAGAGGGATTGATTGGAAGTAGGGGGGGAGGAGGTGTGCACAGTTACCGGGCAGCCAAAATGAAAGCTGACATCATCCTTGTGTGGTCTTTGGACACTGACAGTCAATTGCACGTTTCGGAAAAACCAGAGGTGGTTTGAGAGGGGACAAAATAATTGTATGGCTAGGAAGCGGACTGTAGCAACACCAAAACAAACACAAAAAAATTGCAGAGAGCAAAATGATGGGCTGCTACACCATGACCCTATCATAACCCCTTTCCTGAAATACACAAATGTAGCCCTATGTCTCCAAACCATGGAATATCTCCAGAGGCAAACCAGATACGGTTATGAAACTCAGAGGCAAGTAGTTGCTGTGTTCATATTTTATTCTCCTTTAGAGAAAAAGAGGTTTTGAAAGCAAGCAGCCACAAATATGTGCCAATCTGGGCTCTGGGGGTAAAGCCTGATCCAGCTAAAGCCATGTTGTGGCAGTAGGAGTGCCACAGTGGTCTGCATTTTGATGACTTTGCACTTTCCACCACAAGGGATGGAGAGATGGGGCAGGGAAAGACAGACCATGTCCGAGTGCACTGATAATAACACACTGCTAAGACACACGGTTAAGTCTACTAATTCACTACAGCACACACACACACACATGCTTACAGTAACTGCGGTACAAGCTGCTTTTTTCAAACTGGAGTCTGGAGGAAGAAAAAAAACATTTGGTTTTGTAGCTGCATTGTACCTCATCTGAAACAATGCAAACCAATGCCAAAGTCTGCATTCAAACACAAGTCAGAGACAATCCAGGAAGGATGCCAAACACAACACTTCAGGTCTTGTATGACCTTCCGTCATCTCTGTGTCAACTTCATCAAAGCTGGATGGGAGGGGGAACTGAGGACTTTCCTGCTGGCCCTGTCTCAGTCAGCTTTACAGAGTCAATACCATTCTCCTTAAAAAAAAACAGTGCCAGCAGGGAAGCACGGTAACACAGAAAGAGGAACACTGCATTAACCATTTGAATGCAGACTCAATGTTCACTCTACTTAGTTATTTATGGCACCGTCATAAATAACTAAAAGCGTATTGACACTTCTCATCATTTGGCATGGGAGTAGTAGACTTCATGGTGTAGGAACCACGTTTATTTGGTTTACCCTCCTCATTATTGACACTGGAAAGTCACACTGCTGAAAAATATATGTGAATGTCCAAGGACTATAAGACCTATGCCAAAGGCTGTTGTAAAAAATGTGCTTATGGTGGAAAAAAAATATATAGATATACTATATTTTCTTTCCTCACAAAATGCAGTCTTGCAGTTATAATGAGACAGTGTTGAAAAGTGGTACAGCTAATTTAAAGTTTTGACTGAATGACATTATGCAGTATTTTATGTTACATTATAGCCAGAGATTGGACTAGGGAAATGGTTCTGGAAAACGTCCAAAGCACCTTTTGACGACTGGTTGTCCAGGTAATCTGATATAAAATGAAGTCTAAATTGCTGTCTTTGTATGTTCGTCCCATGATACGCTGGTGAACTGTCCAGGGTGTTCTAACCTGCTCACGCCCCAATGTCTACTTGATTTGGCTCCAACTTCACCCTTCACAGGACTTTTTCAGTTGGGTTCTTAGGCTGTCCCCCTCTTTTTGGGGGGGCGTATGCACAGGTATGACACAGAAATGCATACTGGTTTAAATAAAACCCACCAGTACTTTGGAGCAGTAGGGGTTTGATAACTGAACAGTGATTGCGTGCTCACTTTTAAATGATCTTATAAGCAAGACAGTGAACTCCAGGCAGCTCAGAGAATAACCAACAAGTCAGTCAAAGTTCATTTACTTCCAAATGGTGTTTATTATTGTGTGTATGTAGGAATAAATGGCATGTGTAGGGAAAATGGTCATTAGACCTTAGCAGCCTGTGGCACCACTGCTGTTACTGCAGAGCTTCTATTCAGCCTGCTGTTATTCTCAGTTGTTACAATCCCACAATACCCAAGAGGCGGCCAGATTTGGGAGGACTATAAACAGACATCTGGGTAAAGTGTTCCCTTCTACACCCTCTCACACACACACCCATAGACATTTGCAGCCATAAGAGTTCATTCCTGCCCGTCATATGTAGAGTATTGCCCTGAGGGCTGGTTAGAGGACAGTGTGCAGCAGGTTGACAATGAGCACATGTATCTGAAATGCTCCTCTGCTCTTCCCTTCAGACAAAACTGCTGAGATCAGTGACAACAGTGTTCACCAAGACGATCTACCAGAGAAAGAAGCCATCGGCAGGTTGGTGCTGCCATTCTCACAATTTGTGCTTGCGTGTGTGTTTTCCATTAAATGCGTCTGAAAGTGTGTGCGAGGTGTGTGTGTGTGTGTGTGTGTTTTATTATCCTCTTCACTACATAACTTATGCGGCACAGACTTAACAACATGGAACAAAAGAACAGCCACATCCATCACAATGAACCTCATCTGCTTTCTCTAAGGGTTTGCATGTATGAAGTCAGTGAATATTACTTCAGTGGAGCAATACATTTTTACAATCATATAGAGGAGAGCGCAGTATATAACCATGTAACACAAGGCATGATCTGCACAGAGTGATGGGTTACTTGTACCAAGAGCATAGAATGTCTCTGTGATTCTGCAACAATTTCATTTGCTTTTAAAACAAAAAGTACCTGCATCAAGACAAGCACTTCTGCACTGTTATCAGAAAACTGAAAGTGCAGCTCAGACGGCCATTTGAAAACAACGTGCATGTGCACACCAGTGTACACAGGAAGCAGTTTCTTGAGTCTGTTTATTAGGTTTCAGGTAACTTACTGCATCACTTTTTCTAAAGGCTTCAGTTCCTGCCCATCAAAATTAAAAAGCAACTCAAGAGTTTTGAATTCAACTAAAATTGAGCGTGTTCCAAAAAACCTACCTACCTGATGCCACAGCAGATTCAGCTATCCAAAGTGGCCAATACACTGTAGATATGATTTTACAAGCAATGGTTTTTGAACAATGTATAAATGGGGGAAACACTGACCTTCAAATAACAATGTGGGAAACACTGAATGCTCTTTGGATTTACAATGGCAGCACAAACAAAATCCAAAAAACTGAAACAGCCTCTATTTTTCCTGAGAGCCAATGACATTGCTGGTTATGAGAAGAACAGACTTTGAAGTGGAGTCTCACACAGAGAGAGACACAAGGATCATTGAAAACACAGCTGTGGTTTATAGCATATCCCTCATTCAGATAGATTTATGGTGATATATCCATACTACAGTGCATGACACACAAAAACTCACTATTTGATTGAATGTCCTGGACAAATCAAACAGCCTAAGACGCAAGAAGGCATTTGAATTATATTGTCAAACTGACCACTACAGAATCATTGGATGCATACATACAATAATTCAAAAATAAAAGGTCTGTTGGATCAAGAAATGCTCGGCCGTGCCTGAGGAGTGTGTAACGGTGGACACACTCATGGTTGCTACAGAGTCAAAGTGGTAAATATTTCTTATAACAGCCTTTGAAAAAATTACAGACATTCAGGAAATCATTTCAATTCAAGTCATCGGCTCTTCTGCCTTTAAGCACATAATTGCCATGTTGCCTCTACACAAGGAAACACCACAACGCTGTGTTTTCTGTGTGTGTGTGTGTGTGTGTGGGTATGAGTGGGCGTGCGCACTATACCCACAGAGAGAGACGACTTAGCGACACACAAAAACACTATCATTCTCCACAGAGAAGCCCCACTTACTGTCAGCTCTAAACAGCCTCTCATTAGCTTTTCATTACAGGCTAATTGGCCTTGAATTGTGTGGCAAACAGCAGCCAGCAGTCTCCACGCCCCTGACACACAAACACACACACACACACACACACACACACACACACACGCACACACACAGCTGCCGCCAACCCCTCTGACCCCACCAATGTATAGCTATACATACGGAGAGACACAGGCCAAGTGGTGCGGCTGCCACTTCTGCCATACGTCAGTAACCAGCACACATACAGACAAAGCAACACATACAGACAAAGCAACACAACACATACAGACACACACACAGCGGGAAAGCTGTCAACAAAATAATGTATAAAAATATTTCTCTACCCACACAAAGCAAAGCATGAATCATAGCGCGCAGAGACAACAGTTTACATGGACACCATAGGGAAGCTCTCCGGGGGAACATCTCGGTTGTAGATGCGTTGATTAAAAACGACATAAGTACGGAATAGGACCGTGTATGAGGAAACCAACGCAATATGCTAATATAGACCCAGACAGTGAGTAACCAACAGACACTGAAATGAAAGAACATTCTAATGCCCCCAAAAAGGATGAATTGTTCTCTTTCTTCTGTGTTTTCTTGATACCTTTACTCAGAGCTGTCCACTCATGATCAGATCAGCACCAGTGTTTGCAAATACAACTACCACCACAACAATTCATCATAAGCCAACCCACAAATTGTGTCTAAAAATGAGTCGGATTCAAATGAATGTTGCTGGAAAGTATTCAGCCGAATAAAATGAACCATAAATAAGTACACCATAATTATTTGCAATTTTCATGGAAAGAAATAACCGCTAATATGTCCAGAAATAAACAAGGGCAATTCTGAGAGTTCAAAATCTGTCGAGTTCGGTAGTAAATGACGATGTATGAAAAAATGCTTTCTGGGAATTAAAATGAATGGATGATAATCTGCAGTACAGCACAACATCTGATCATGCTGGTAAACCTACAGGAAAGAGAGGGAACCTAATAGCTTGTTTTAAAATAAGCGGCTTATTTAAACTCTGAATAACTGGTAAAAAAAAGAATAGAAGGTGCAGTCTGAGCCTCTGCAAGGACATTACAGAGACGACGATTTACAAGAACCATGGACATTTATAAAAAGAACATTTGCTTTAAAAGCTCTGTTTATACTGAGCCATTAAAGCAAATGTAAAGATATGGAAAAACCTGTAGGCAGAACAAAGAAGTATTGTCAAGAAAAGACTGATGGATGCAGTGAACTCCAAAACAAGCTATTATACTGTATTCAATTACATATTGGATATTGCCTGCATTCTCTGGTCTTTGTGGTAGTTATTGTCAACTCAAATGTCAGCAAAAAAGACATGAATGGAAATAGAGCAGCAACATCGTAACAGTTTGTAGACATGAACCGTTGAAGGTTTTTTAAGAGCGTGGAGGACATTCATTGTTTGCTGCAGGAGATTGATTGGTGAGGCGGGATCTCCGGAGGATCCAGGAGAGAGCTGGACCCTAGGCCATGCAGACAGGAGCAGGAAACACATTCGCTTGCTGTGAATTTTCCCAGGATTCTCTTGCTGTGTTCCTACGTGGGCTCACTCAGACACGATCTGGATATTTCACTAGAGAGCTGGCATTGGTTTCGTGGAGCGACGGGTGTCCAACATTCTGCAGACAACTCTCTAGAGAATGTCAGGACTTCAGTGCAAGTGGGAAAGCAGGTTTATCTGAATCACCACATGTGGAGACGCAGACCCACGCTCTTCATTTCAGTCAACCATTCCCCCGTGTGAACCTGCACCTAAACTAGAAGTGTTCAGTTCAGGTGATTTACGTATCGCCGCTCTCACCACACACAAAAACATGAGCCATTTAAAAAAAAAAAAAAATGTGTTTTGTCAGTTAAGAGGCTTCACTATATAAAAAAAAAAAATACTGGGAGTGTTTTCTGTCCCGCTGAGATAATTACAGCCTCGTCGCTCTGTATGCAGCGTAGGAAGACGAGCAGAAAGACTGGCAGACGATAGGGAATCAAGCATGAGAGGTGGAGGAGGAAATAAACGGCAGAGCAACACAGAGGGAGGAGAAGGAAGAATAGAGGAGAGCGAGTGTGTATTATCTCATCCACACAGAGAACTACAGCACAATGACAACTACAATCACTTCTGTCAACACCAGTTAAGACATCAGTCAGCAGAAAGGCACCTGGCATGAAATAACTCAATTACCCACAATTCATCATTTGGTCTTTCAGCTCCCACTTCAGAAGGCTATTCTTAGAAATGTACCAACAAATCAAGAACTGAATGGGACGCGTTTTACGACCAAGTGTGAGCGTCCAGTCGGACGAGGAGGGTTCCGTTTCTGATACAGGATTAAAACCGGACTTTCACTTAGGTCCACTGAAGTCCCCTATGGTCCCTATGATGTAAATACTGCATGCAGCCCACACGTTGGTGACCATGTGGGCCATATGTCAATGCCACCTCGCTACCACCTCATTGTTGTTTGAGGATCGATAAAGCATACAAATATACACACCTACACACACACGCTCCCTCTCTCTCGCTCCTATCAACTGCTGATTTCGTCCAAACAATCATTGACAGACTGTTAAACACCTCTGACCTCTGAGCACATGGGCACAGGTGTGGATTTGTCATGCTTTCATACTGCAGAATTAAAATCCACTAACTTAATGAGTCTGTCTCTGGCTTTCATAATAAATCAGTGGCAAGGAAACCAACACTAACATGTATTATTTAGGCACGTATGTACTTTGGTAAGTTATGTATTTAATGTGGCACGGATCAGTGCCGCAGGTGCACCCATGGCCATTTGCCGTGGGAATAATACACAATTCCTTATATGGACATCCTGGTGGTGTGTGTTTATAGGTCGTATATTCAGGCTTTAAAAAATGTGTTTTATTTCGTATTCTTATGTGTTGTTGAGTCAAAGTCATGATTCATTTCATATCGCATTTTTTGTAGTGATGTAAAGTAGCAATAATTGTGCAGAAGTCACAAAAAAGACCGTTTTTCCTTTTGTTTTAGTTCATAAAAACGAGCCAAGTGAACTTTGAACTGGGACGTATTTCCACATTTCACAAATTCAGTCGGATTTTAGACATTTTGATGAGGTTGGTGAAAATAAAAATGTTTCATCAGATTGCCTGGTGATTGAACAGTGTCTAAGGGCATGAGCAGCTTTCATTAATCACCCCACACTCTGAGGGACAGAGATCAATATCTGATTTCATGCATTCTGCAAACATTTACTGTACAGAGGTCTCATGCTCACTGCAGCAGCAGCAGCAACAATCATTGCTATCATTGTTGTTGCAAAAGGCTTCAACATTTCTTCATTCTTTTCTGTCCTTCTCTGGATTTCTTTGTTTCTTTGATTGCTCTTTTAATCTTCCCTTTTCTTTTTTCTATCTATCCTCTCCTTACCCTTGTTTTCCCCCCCTTTCCTTTCCCTCTCCCTATCATTGTTCTTCCGCTTTCACTTGCCCATCCATCTATGCTCAAAAACCTCTCCAATCTCCTTCCCCTTCTCCTCCCCTTACTTAATTTCACCTCTTCACTCTTTCTCCTTCCACCCTTGTTACCCTTTTCCTCACCCTAGCCACTGTCCTCCCTCAATCCTTTCTTTCAGCTCCCTTGTGCCCCTCGGAGAAAGACAGTGTGATGGTGAGGACCTGGTTCTGGAGGACTTACAGCAGAGGACATCTGTTGGAATACTGTAGTATTTAGACTGAAATACTAATCGTTCAAAAAATCAAATGAGAAATACAGACACTGAACATCCGAAGGACAAAGGTTACTTGAATTTGAGAGTGTGTGTGTGTGTGTGTGGCAGTGAACTTTCACCGTAAGTTGTGTAAAGTGGGTTTGATTCTACAGGGTGAATACTAAACAGCACACTGACGGTGCACAGTTTTAATTGGCTCCTGTCTGTGTTCCAAGCAGGTTTGTTGTTCTCTACTAAGACTACTAAGAGTGTATGTGTGCGTGTGGAGAGGGGGTCACATCCCCTCTCACTGAGAAGGGTTAGAAGCTTCAGTGAGGGAACCAATGGGAGGCTTGAAGAGCAGGAGGTTCACATTTCCATGAGGCTGCTCTGAGAACAACTGCTCGGACTGACACTGACAAACGATTCATGTGCACAGCAGCCAGTGCGTAGTTACACTGAATCCAACATGGAACAGTTTCAATTGTTTTGACCCATCAGCATTTGAGGGGGATTGAATCACATCCAAATGAAATGACATGTTTGTAGAGGAGGTTTGAAGAACAATGATACACATTGAGAGAGAAAGTCCTTCCAGGATCTCTTAAGAGTAAATGAACCGTAATAAAGAGGAGGGCAGGGCAATGATAGTGTGGCCTACATTCTCATCCTTATTTGTGCTCATTACACTGATGCTTTCAGCTCAAGACGAAGAAGTTGGTTTAACGACTCATCATCATCATCCGATCGATGCCATTCGCTGCGCTGCTGCTGCTGCTTCCCAGTGCTACTTCAGGAACTGAAGATTGTGTTACCGAGCTATGACCAGAACACATGCTTGTTCTTTGTTTGACGGAAGACCATGTTCAATAAATCATGATAAAAATGATAAATGACACGAGGTTTGGATTTATAGCAGTTTTCTAGTCTTGACCACAGAAACCACAGTGCACTGCTATTCTCCCATTCACACACACACACACACACACACACAGACAGCCATATGATGCATCTCTATGCAGAACCTTTCATGTCCTACATCATTCTTTTTCATGTATTGAGTCCCAGCAGCTACAGAAACAACTACTATCCTGACTGTTTATCTGCATAAAGCACATAAGCAAGACCATAAGCAACTTGAAACTGTGAGAACGAGACGACGGGTGGAGAAGCTGACGGATACTGATATTCCACTGCCTAAATACTAACTCAAATAACTGGGAAACCCCATCAGATTCTAATAAGGCTAAAGATAATAACGGTTAATAAGGGTCACAGAAAACTACATATATGATATGGGGATATTTCATCAAGTAGACGCATGTGCGTCCATTGACTAGATGCTCTGCAGTATTTGTGCCAATGTAGAATTTAATAAGCAACGGATGAAAGGAGCAAATCAAATTCCGCCTTTTGTATGAACAATGAAGTTCCATGCTACCATGTGCAAGACGAGCTGCTTTCATATGTTCTCGGTCACAAAGCAAGAAAGCACGGTGGAACATTGCTTTGCCCCGCGCATCATCTTTCAACGTATGTGCACAGCAGGCTCACACAACCACCACTTACTGAAGAGAAAGTGAAAATCAACTTCTGTTTTTAAGAAATACCTGAGGCTAATGTGGCGAGAGCCTTTGCTGTGAGCAGTGTTTAGTTTAACCACAAATCAGGAAACCAAACACAGAGAGGGAGAGAGCTTTGCAGGAGGTTGGTGTGTCACAACCCGCACACAACAATACACACACACACACACAAAGCCAAAGTTAATCAAATAGTGCTGCCACCACGACAAAATGGCTGCATAGAATGAAGCAGTGTTTCACACACTGTCAGAAAGCGCTCCTCCATCCCCCGTCCAGCTGCTGTGGAACATGAGAACCCCCATGTTTACCCAGTGGAGCGATGTGAAAGAGGGAGAGGAGAGTGAGGCTGGGCAGTGCGCGGTTAGAGAACAAATGCTTTGGCAGAGGGGGGGGGGGGAGATGTAAAGACAGAGAGTCTGCTAAATGACTTACCTGCCCCTGCAGCTCAAAACATGACAACAGGACAGATGAGGAGCGGAAATGAATGGGTGGGGTCTTGTTATACATATATTACAGGTCTAAAATGATCTTCTATAGGACGTTTTTTATGTTTTGTCTTTTCTAGTGTTGACTCTGTACCACTATCACTTTACACTATACTGTTTTGCCATTCACTCATTCACATGCACATTAAATGAAGCACTTGTACCTGTTGTACCTCAATCTGAAACATGATTGCCCCCCCCCCCCCCTTCAAAGAGTTCAGTAGTATGAATAAGTATGGCATTTGTTTCAGGTCCAGGTTTTCAGAGTAAAACATTGTTAATTATTGTACAATTACAGGGAACTTAACTCTCCACATGTTTTAGATCGTACTTGTGCCAATATACACAGTTGCAACCAAACTTCATGCTGTATTTCTGTCTCCCAACAATGGCCAAATAGTCTTTGCATGGAATACCCTTCATATAAATACTTTGGTTCCATTGAACTGAAGCTCTCAAAAGATAGAGACTATGAAGAGGAAAGTTGATTTTGTTTGTAGCTCTAAAATCACTGGATCCTATTTGATCCGTCTATTTGACGGACAGTCCGTGCTTGTTAAACGCCCAAACCCTTCCCACGGGTTCAAATAAAGATCAGAGCAATCAATTTAGTGTTAAGCTGCTTCTCGCTGATACAGACGACCGTTGATCAATAACAGATGATGAATTTCCCTGACTGGACTGGACTTCCCTCTCAGTTATGATATTGTTATACAGGCAAAGAAGGGTTTCTATAATATAGTATAATAAAAAACATACGAGCACCATTTACTCAATCCGACTGCATCGACCCAGCTGCTATATATGATTTATAGAAGTCATTCTCAAAGTGCTAATGTTAACTGACTGCTCACATTATGGACCTACTCAGTAGTCCAGAAATGCAGCAGACCATATGTATTCAAGTTACCACTGCTCTAATGCCCGGTAACATCCAATACATACAATATGTCTGGACTCTAATCCACTGTAATTGGTTTGGCAGAAATTGCAGGAATGTTCTGGATGGAGGTACATTTTGTTTTTATTTTCAACATTTTCTAAAATCCAGGAAATGGGGCGTCCTGGTACCTAAGAGGTCTTGGTAAGGGAGGGTTTCAACAGCCATTCATTGTGATCATCACCACTGTCTAACTCAGACCACCTCCCCCTTTAGTTTAGGCACATGGTTTACAGACACTTAAATATGAAATAAAGCTTGATGTCTGCCTTAGTCAGTGAGTAAGTGGGATAGGGGTTAATATCAATGACTGTGATTTAAAAAAAAGGTATATTCTAAAGGTGTATACAGCTGGTACATGCACACATACAGTAAGGCTGCTCAATCAAGGGTATTTAAAGGCGACATAGACCGGAAGCTCCAATTAACGCTGCGTTTGTGTGTGTATCTGCGTCATTACCTTGTTTATGAAACCCTAAAGTTTCAGAACAAACAGTTCAGCCACTGCTGAAAAAATAGTGTTGTATTGTTTTCCTGGGCTCTGCGAAGCGGATTGCCACTTCCCTATGCTGATGATGTCATCAGAAATCCTCACCACTGTAGCGCCTCCTGGTGCGGGCACAAGTCCGGGCACATCCGGTTGCGTACATTCAACCGCAGAAGAAGAAGAACTACTCTCGTTGTAGCTGCTGAGATGCAGAGCATCCACCGTGCCAGAGGGGGAGCTGTGTATCTGAGAGCTGACCTACCAATTACGTCACTTCCAGGTACCTGGCCAATCACAGGACAGTGGGAAAGCTCTCGCTGGCTGGCCAATCACAACACAGTCCACGTTCTGGGGGTGTGGTTTTGGTCTGAAACAGCGCGGCTGACAAGAGAATCAATGAGGAGATATATTGATCAGCTCGTTTGCAGCGATTAGGAGGTTTTTAACCATGAAAACAAGTTAATATATGTATGTAGACCTCCATAACTAACATATATGTGCTATACCAGCATTCGATGTCACTTTTAAAAGGGTATTGACAATCAAACGAGGGAAAACATGTCAGTCTCAGGTCTTTTTCAGGCAGAAAAAGGACACAAATGTTGGGTCGCACTCCTTCTCTTTTTCTCTCACACTCACACAGATAATGAAACCAAGTGAGCAGCCATATCTGTGTCTCTGAGCCTTTTGCTCAATGAAAAAAGATACTTGAACACCAAGGACGACTGCTAGTATCTCCACAGTACTTGAAAAAAAAAGATGAGTGGCTCCCCTTCTCTCACACAAATCTTAAGTGTCTGATTAAAATATGCACACTCAAGGTTAAAAAAAAAAAGCAGCTTTGACCTTGGAGCCGCCTGAGGAAGTGCTATCTGTGCTCATGGTCATCTGGCAGCTGGAAAAGTAGTGTTCCACGTCCACTCATGTGTACATGTGTTAAATCAGAGGGAATCTGGTTCACGCTCATGCATATTCATGCCTCTGCTACTGGAAGTGTGCACGGGATGGTTCGCGCTCGCCATGTTTCAGGGGAGTAGAAAGTGTTTCACATTTCACCAGAGAGACATGGGTGCCGCTATGATGTGAGGAGATACCCTTTATCTCACACACACACACACACACACACACACACACACACACACACACACACACACACTTCCGAGTGGGTGCATTGCAGAGAAGCAGAAATAATTGCATAAGACTGACTCCGACACCCCATTTACTTCAGTGGCTCTGAAGAAAGGCAAAAGTGGATGGGATAAGTGTGCGCGTCAGTGTGTGTGTGCGCGTCAGTGTGTGTGTGTTGAAAATCCTATGGCACTAAGAGAGTGTGTTTCCCTGCTGCTGCACCTCACATGATGGAAAAAATAAATCCAATCAACCTGGCCTTTTTTCTCGCGTGCATGCCCGTGTGTGTGCGTCAGGGAGTGAGAGAGTGAGTGAAAGAGACAGAGTGTCCCTGCAGGGATGTATAGGCGTGAGAGCTCCAGCTTGGTCCAGACCACCCCTAACCTCCACTTCTGTTCCTACCAGGCCCATTTGTTCTGCTCTGGAAGCTGATATCCATTTCAAGCTTGTATTTGAGTGTGTGTGTGTGTGTGTGTATGCCATACAGGTCTTTAGTAGGCTGTGAGGACAACACATTCTGAATCAATCCTATCTTTCTATGGACATTTTGGCAGGTCCTCACCGCGATAACTTGGTTTTTAGGGTTAGAATTCTACGGAGCGTCCTATGAGTGTCCTCACTAACAATGTAGTACAAGATTGGGTGTGTATGTGTATGTGTGTGTTATACGTGTGGTTTATTCTCTACTTTTGGGTTCACCATGTAACACTAAACTCACCCTGTCCCTGCAGGAGTCCCCAGAGGTCTTGGGCAGTGCAGACAGAATACAATGAGGGGAGGATGGGGAGACGAAACATGAGGAGGACCAGTAGGAGGAGGGGGAGGGGGAGTTGGGCGATCTGATAAAGTGTTAAGGCCAGAACTAGGGATGTAACGATTACCGGTATGACGATAAACCGCGGTAAAATTCCCGACGGTTATCATACCGTTTCAAATTTTAATTATCGTTAATACCGTGATTGATTACCGCAACTGATTACCGAAAAACTCACAGTGATACTGCTCATTTCCTGGAGAAGCAGCAGCACCTGAACGGCACTCGCTCAAGCGGGCGCGCATGCGCAGTTTGCACTGTCTGTCCAGCGACAACACGGCTGAAGCCACCTGCGCTCCAGAGATTACCCCCCCCCCCCCGTAAGATCAGAAGTCTGGACATATTTTGTATTTTTAAAGGATGTTGAGGGTAAACTAATTGAAGAAAATCAATCCTTGTGCAGAAAATGCAAAAAAAAAATCTCCGCGAAGCCACTTCCAATATGATGAGCCATCTCCGTGACCACCACACACAACTTTTCAGCGAGTAAGTCAACAAAAACGGGATTTCGGAATAGTGGGAAACGTCATGGTTTGTCTCGCGAAAGCGAGTAGTGTGCAGACGACACATACCGTAGCAGACCAAAATGTGTTTGTTTCTGTGTTTATTTATTTTATTTTTATGCTGTGTACGACCGCTGCTACTTAATTATTATCCGACACAGAGTGAGGACCTGTGTGTGTGTGTGTGTGTGTGTCAGTCAGTCAGATGATAATTATTATTATTATTATTATTAATAATAATAATAATAATAATAATAATGATAATAATAATAATAATAATCATATAATATAAAATATCTTTTTTTAAATAAAACTTGGTTAAAAGATTTCAGTGTGTGTGTTCAGTTCTTTTGGAACATTTTGAACACATCTAACAATACCGTGATAATATTGATAACCGTGATAATTTTGGTCACGATAACCGTGATATGAAATTTTCATATCGTTACATCTCTAGCCAGAACAAAAGAAGGGTTTAAGATTGGGCAATGAAGTTTTAATGCAATCCTTCAAAGGACCAACAGATGCTGGATCTACAGACTTTTCAGCTGTTTCGAAATCTGATCAACGGCAGAGGTGGAAATGATTATTCAAATCAGTGTAATAGTTCAAGAATTGAAAAATACTACTAAGTCATATATTCAAAGGTTCCTCTACAAAGGTAATAGTTCAAATTCTTGGACATATGTGACAAAAAATATTTGTGTTTATGGACGAATTCATAACCATCGGTCAGTCTTTTGGCGTCATTGAATATTATTTATCATAAACTTAGAGCCATTGTTAGTTAGAGAACATTATGGGCGGGAATCACACAGTACCTCGTGATACGATGCATGATACATGGTCCAATAATATCACAATACAACAATTCTATGACATAGTGATACATCACAATAGGTGCTATGTATACAAAACATCAGTAAAACGTTAAAAGTGCAGGATTTCTCTATTTATTCTTCCGCCGTTATCCCGCTGTAAACTCCCTCTTCTTCAGGTAACTTCCAAGTTTCCCTCGTTCATTCACACGGCGAGTGGAACTAGCAGGGGCTGTTAAATGTGTTTGATATTTGTCCTGGCACATCGATTATCATACTGCACGAGGAAGGACGATCACCAAGTCGATATTTTGTCCCACCCCTAGAGTACATGTTATTGTACAGACTGAGCTAGATTCAAGGTTGGCTCCAAGAGAAAGCTATGGTGTTCATTCCTTGCGAGTAAGAAGCCAATCAGAGCCTGGTCCAAAAACCAAAATATAGATAATTATGGAGCCAAGAGCAGATCATTCCAGAGAGATTTTGTGTCTTCCTGGTTCTAACTGAATATGTTAAAGGTTATTAGACAGATGATTAAAATTGTCAACTGATCTTCAGGAGTGGAGGTCGCGTCAGGCCGTGTACATGGTGTTGCTTCTGTTCTCCTTGAGCAAGAATATTCATAAACATTTCCTCAACATAACTCATCACAGACTCCAGGGTCTTCTTCACTGTTCTGCAAAAACTCCTCACGAGCAGTCGTGTTATAAGTGAGGCTGAGCTCCTATAGCTACGGCTACGTTCCCAGTGACAGAAGAGCATTTGGCAAAATTTAGTGCCAACAATATGTCAGAACCTCACACAACAGCAAGGATAATCATAAAATAGGTCCGTCACCGTCGCATGCACGTTGTAATTGTGTGTATTATAATGTAACGATGGATGTTACTATAAAAAGGTGTCTCTGTTCAAGGGCAGCATCATTTGAAGGCTGACTGTGTCACAGTTCAGCTGTCCCATTTCACAGGCTCCTCCAGAATGCAGCCAACAAATGTGTCCACCCATTGCCAAGCAACAAAGGATACAACAAATGCATCATTCCCGGCCCAACAAATCCCAGGATTCATTGCACCCCAGAGACGAATGTTTTGAAAAGAGATAACCACAGCCGACGACGACGACGACGACAACAACAACACATCCAAAGAACACACTTTTAAATGCAGGTGCCAGGAACTGAAAAGCTACCAGTACGAGTAAAGAAGAAAATAACTTGACAAAATGACACGATGCATTGCTAACGCAATAGGCCAGACCGTCACTTTTTGGTTTAGCCTCCTCTGAATTGAGATGCAGCTTCTGTGGATATTTACACTCAAGTATAAATAAGACTGCCATCCTGAATCAATGGCATATTAAAGTACATTTGTATTTTACAGATCAAGGCTGACCCACATCGCACAGCAACCTTCAGCAGCACATTCAGCTGAGGGATGTTCACAAGCAGCCGGCATCACTCACACCTTCAGGGCTCAGCATACAGAGGGAGGGAGAGGTGTGTATGTATTATATATACTGTATATCGGTGTGTGTTAATGTGGGTTTATGTGTTTAAGCTTGTATACACCGTGTGTGTGTGCGCGTGCTTGCATTAGTTACCTCTTCAGGACCTGCGGTTAGGTGTGTGGTTGTCGTGTTCCCACCTCCTGTGTATCGCTGACATTTTGCTTGTGCATAAACACACAGTGGGCAGCAGGTCAAAAGTTCAGCTTCAACCTAATTAGGAATAAATTGCTCTTGCTGACATTCTAAAATGGCAGCAGACTTATTAAATCATGACAGACTGCAGGGCTGCAGTGTGTGTGTGTGTGTGTGTGTGTGTGTGTGTGCATGCATTAACTCGCAATCTGCAGTTAATTTCCAAACTATTATGCAGAGACAGGAGGAACATTAATGGAGAACTTTCTAAAGAAAAATAAAGAAGCACCAATGGATAATTCCAAACTGCCCCACAGAATCAGGCCAACCGTAAGAAAACACGAAGAAAGTCAAACAAAGTCAAACAAAGTGTCCGACGACGCGGTCGTCTGATGAATGATCAGCTGAGGCGCTTCAGGTCGAGGCAGTTGTTGAAACGGAGCAGGGCCACCCACACTTATGGAAATAAGCAGCCAATGACAACTTGGGACAACCCTGCAGGCAGCCAATCATACGGATGCATCAGCTCACTGCTCCATGTAGAGTCAGCCGGGAGTTGAATATATTCCACAAGCAATCTCGCTGTGGAGGCCTGCAGAGCCCCAATCTACAGGATTAGCAGACTTTTATTCACTGACACGCTCACCGGTTATTTACACTTGAGTTAAGTTTTAATACACAGCATCAGCCAATGCAGACTGAAGAGACAAAGTGTTATTAAACAGTCGTTTGGGCATCATTTGTTATTATTGAAATCTGATATTTTATCAGATGGAGGGAAAAACAAAATCAGTGGGAAAAGTCCCAGTTAAATCTCCCCTTTTACCTTTAGACAAACACATGTGGCAGCAACAAATATCACATGGAACCATAACTCAGTTACTCACATTTGCCTCCTGATTGGTTCTTAATGGCTTGACTATCAGCTGTGGACAAAAAGCTCCGTTTTAGATTCACCTTCTCAATGAAGAGGAGAAAATCAGCTTGCCCAGTGTCACTGAATGAAACCTTGTAATGTATGTGTAGGAATAGCCAAAAGTCATGATACTTACGGCACAATACCATTAAAAATATGGTGGTATATTGTAATTTGTTAACCCCTTTAACACAGAGTGTATCAATGACAACAAGTCATTGTCAAAAGCTGAGAAGTTGCAAGTCCAAGGCAACATGTGGTTATTATGGTAATTTCACTCGCGCTGTTGCAGGAAGTCGGCAAATCAGCGTCTTTGTCACCAGAGAGGAGACAAAGTTAAAAAAAACGCCTGTACATAGTTTTCCTTTTTTGGACATAGAGTCAAAGACTCAAACAAATGTTACTTTAAATATATTGTATACTATATATTGTTCAAATTTTAAATTTAACATGCACATTCTGGTGTTTGTGTACAATTTAAAATTGTTAATACACTATTTTAACATGCAGTTGATTGTATATAATCGCCAGATATTGAAAGTCATTCTGAAAAAATGGGCACTTAATCACAGGACCTTTTATGGTTAAAATAATAAAATAATAACAAATTAAAATCCCTGCACACTGAACAAGCTTGTGTATCGATACAATGTCCCCATGCAAAATATCGCAACACTATCTTGTATCGACCGCGCTCGCTGTTAAAAAAAAAAAGCTTTAAAAGCTATTTAAAAGAGATTTTGAGGATTTCACTGACAGCAGCTTTAATCATCGCCCGTGTAGTATTGGTGCCCGGGGCTTGTTCCGCTCATCATCACACAAATGTGATGCAATAAAGGTCATATAACATTGGAAAACATAATTAAAGCAAAGACCGAGTTCTATCACATCCCATGTGACACTGAGTGATTATGATTCATTACGGGAGCTGAGAATATGAACGGGTCATCTTCAATATGATTCTGTCATCCTGAATAAGTGCAATCTGACATTTCCTGCTGGTGACGGCGTTCCATTGGAAGTGGCTTTTCTAGGACACTTGCAGCACTGTGAGCTGTTATTCAGTCTTCACACAGATTAATTCAGCCATGTCCTGCTGACTGGGCCCCCAAGGGCCAAACAATGCTACAGTGAAGTAAGTGGTTAATGTACCAGCACAATGACTGGGCAATCGTACATAACTGGCTGTCAATAGCCACAACATAAGCCCGAGGCAAATTCATACGCTCATGTAGTTTACTAACAAGATATACTGTACACACTCGTCCGATTGGTCCGTGGTGATGCAGCCTGCGAACCTGCAAAGTCTGATGAGAATCACAATAAAGTACTTTATTATTCCTGCAGGGAAATTGCAAGATGATGGGAAAACCTGGAGCTCTACATCCTATTCATCTGTGCTACGTTTCCCAGCAGCCTATCAGTATTTAAGTGAGTCACACTCACATGATCCTTCGTCACCATGATCACACATGATCCAGCACATGGTCCTGCTGCCCTCAGACATGCAATACAAACCAAAATATTGATACACTGCTCGCCAACCAAGAGACTATTTCAAAATTGTTTGATAAAAACTACTGTGCCCAGCTCTTCTGAGATATTACTACATGTGAATTAAAAGTCTGATGTAGTTCTTAATAGTAAAGTAAAAAAAAAAGTATAAGAACCAACTGGTTTGGCACAGGGAGGGGAAGTCACAGAACACCGAAAAACTGGTTTGGTCTTTCTAATAAAAAAACTAAGTTTGACAAAATATCACTAGATTCAAAATAAATATGACATCACCCACAGATAGTGACAATATCTCAGCAGCTTATTCTATTTTTACATCATATTTTTTTAAAGACACACATGATGAAAACTAATAGAAAATATGACCGTAAAAACCCATTTTTTATGACTTCATTCATACATGCCTTCTCTGGTCACGCATTCACCACTGGAACTCTGTGACCGATTACCACTCGGCGTTTCCTCCTTCTTTGATAGATTACAGGTTAAAAACTGGCGAAATTGGTTACATGGTTTCCCTGAAAGGTCTCCAGTTTTTCCTGGGGCCAGTCAACAATGCGCTGCTCTGTAATTCATCTGTTCTGCCCGAGAATGGCTATCAGAGGAGCAGACAGTGGCCGAGACACACTGCCCTGCCATCCTTCAACAAACACTGGACGGACGGACATGAAAAAAAAGAAAGAAATGCAGAGTTGAAAAGTAAGTAAATAAAAACCTAAACATGTTTTGTTGAGGCTTGGCATGGATGGGGACTTTAGAACATTGTACATTGTAGGAATTGACAAGCTCATCAATGTTTTCTTTGAAGGTGCAAGGCTGATAAAGTGTTAAAGGTACACTGTGTCAAATTTAGCAACATTTAGTGATGAAGTCGCAGCTAAATATCACTTCCCCTCCAAGAGTGTTGGAGAACCTATGTAGCCTTCAGTTAGCATCAAAGCTCAAAAACATTGACCCGCCTCCTAATATAAATATAAAAGGCTCATTCTTAGATGATGAAAAACAACAATTTGTACAATCAGGAGTTTGTGCACTTTAAAATAAAAAATAATTTCACCCACATTTTACGCAATGGACCTTTAAGGCATCACTAAAGCCATCTTTCCTTTGTGATTTGGAACAGCTGCTCATGTTCTTGGACTTTATGCTCAATAAAAAGAAGAGAGAACGTATACAACTGTAGTAAACCCACTTTTTATTATCCCAATTCTTCCAAGTCGTACGGCCTGTAATGATTTTTTTCTCCAAACAACAAACATCTCTGGGGCTCGACCCAGACAGGGGTGTCATGGGTAATGCATAGCTCATAAAGGAATCAATGCATACACCTCCCAAATCTCGTAAATGTTTTGTGAGGGACAAATGTGTTTATCTGAAATGTGTCTCCACAGCAGAGGCCGCGCCGAAGACTGCTGGAGTCAATGTTTACGGGCGAAGATCCCACACAAGATGAGACAAAAACACTCCACACCCCTCCAACATCCTTCATACTCTTCCTGAATTTTGTTCATACGTACAGCTGAAACTTCAATAGAGTGCAGCCCTTTGGATCGCACTGTAAAAAATGAAGCCTGGGCAACACTAATTACCACAATGTAAATTTCTATAATATTATGTTTATGCGTCGTGTAAACACATTTTGAGTTGGAACGCGTTGCTTTGAAAGTTTTACCTCCGATTTGTGAAATGTGTGTCCGCCTCGTGTCATCAAGTCGTTTATAATCACAATTAAAACCGGGATAAGCAACATATTTTGGGGTTATTTCTCAATAATTCCATAACAGCCTTTCAGCTTAATGTAAATCAAGTGATCTAAGAGGGAATGACACTTCTGCACCTCCTCAAAGTGCATTCCTGTTCCTACAGTTAGTCTGCAACACCAGCAGCAGCAATCGCCTACGCTGCAAAAAGATGTAGAGACTGCCTCAGGTCATCTGTCACATATGAAACATCTGTCTGAGCTCAGGACGGACAGCTGTGATCCCCAAACATGAGCATTTAATGCCTTGGAGATGATACTCAGCAATCCACTATTCATCTTCAATAATCCCACTTAATGCACCTTTAAGTGGTTAACTCAAAAAGTCAATCTTAAAATATTCAAAATGTATTATAAAATTGTTAGTCCAGCCTGATTGGAAGTTTTCATCATGATAAACTTTGCAACCATATTATTTACTTACTTTATTAATGCTAATAATAAGTATAAGTCTAAAAACAAAGCATTCTTTGCACACTTTTACAAGCATTCTGTGTTTAATGCCTGTTGCTGCATTGGCGTCCAACGTCAGGATTAATGGTCGTTGTGTGGCAATGCTCGTGGAAAATAAACAGCTGTATATCACATTGAATTTGGGTAACAGTCGCAGGTTAAACAGACGACAGCTTCGGATCAAAATACCCCACAACAAAAGCCCGAACCACGAAGTGTACTTCAGAACGTCACGAGTATAATAGGAAACAGTCGCGCAACCATATCAAGTGATATCGTAAGTGCTCATAAATACCTTGTGCCACATACTCATCGACATATCAGAAAGACTTGTGGCTGACCCAGAATTTTTTTTTTTTTCCATGAACATCTGGCAACATTTAAATTAACTGTCAAGTGTTTGACTTTGATACCTCCTCTGCTCCTTCCAGACCCTATTGTCTTCCTGGGCTATAATTTTCATTCCATATGCGCTGGTGTGTTCATCCATGCAGTTTAGCTGTGACTCACTTATATTGGGGGGGGGTGGGGGCAGAGAATCAGTGTGAGTCTTGGCTGAAGTTGGGAGCAGCTTTATCGCTTTATGAGTCAATTTGCATCTTTGCAATATCTAATGCTATGAATAATGCATTATGGGGGTCTGCTGCTCTGTACACAAACACGCGCGCACGCACTGTGGATATCAATTTCGCCATTGGAGACCACATGCATACATAAAGAGATGTGAGTGACACATAAAGAGGAACAAATAGGAACACAGGCACACTCTCATGTTGTTCCCGTGCTGATCTTAAAACAGATATTTTCTCATTCTCTAGCTCATTGTACGTCTCAATCACCATATCAGTGCACACACACACACACATGCACATTACACTGCAGCCGTGGGAGAAGAGAGGCAGCATGAATATGAATGGGAGCCAGCAGATTAGCATGCTAACAGCTATGGATTGCCAGAGATTTCTGTCTACCTTATATTTTAACAGCAGTCAGAAAACACCCTGCAGACCTGACTTATTTATGGGCCACACGCACACACACACACACTTGCAATGATAACAGCATGTGTCCCGACAAGCATCCCACAGAAACCTCACCAACACTCAGCAGACAGGGAATTCACCATGTTGCTCATCTGGTCTGTTCTCACTCCACTATCTTCTCTCTGTCCGTCTCTGTAGCTCTGGTAGAGCCAGACTCAAAGATGTGCAGCCATCTGCCTTTGGCCGGTTGGGTTGAAAAGACAAATTGGGGACAGGGGAGAGGAGGGGGGACAGAAAGAGACAAAAGAGTCGGTCTGTCTGTCAACTTTACTGTTTCTTCTAAAAACTTCAGTGCACTCACTCGGGCTCGCCCTGTTTTCTGACTCTAAATGTTTTCGCTGTGATAAAAAGTAACGAGGACCTCCGCTGTGGTTCAAACACATGCGAGAAAGGGTTTCCACCGCAATATGTTGTTGCGGTCTTTCTTGTAAGGTGATTACACATCTGCTCGACTCATCACCATCTTCTGGCACTCGCTGACAGCACATGCAACTCGCATTAACTGTATATCACCCTCCTGGGCGCCGGCCAAATTTTGCTCCAACAACTCTTCCTCAAAATCCGTTGGAGAGGAGTGGAAACAAAAGAGGAACCCAGTGAAAAGGCTCATGTGTAACCTGCTGGGAAGTTCCTGCATGCTGAGAACACTGTCTGGCTCGAGTCCACACACCAACACGGAGCTTGTTCACGTCTCTCTAAACTGGTATCATGCTACACATCCATACGTTTTCCTCTGCATCAAGACGAGCATCTCAGAAGTAACCTGCATCCTAACAATCCCCATTCACAATGGACATGACCAGTCAGGTACACACATGCATGGTATGAACCAGAGGCAGATTAGAGGGTGTTTGCATTGATTTAGAAAACACAGCTGAGGAGAAACAAGGGTAAAAAAGTAACAGACAGGATTTATTATATGAGAGGGGCAACAAAATTAACAGAAAGTTGAGTTTTTCGGTGAAAACTGAAAACAAATCTGCATTTTCACAGTCTTTACGGTGCTTTAAAATGGATAACGTGGATGGCAGGCGTATCCAGAGCAGAGTTGAGTCGCGTAGATGTAGCCAATAATTCTAAAAAGTCGAACACGAAATGTGTAGTCGGGGACATGGGGTTAAAGTGATTGACTTGCACAAAGTGCAGCCATCCTCTACTGTATGAGTTCTGCAGAGTGCTTGGCAATAGCACGACTATTTTAGTCTCGAGTGTGGGTGGATTTGTGACTGGGCCGCTCGGTGTAGAAGAGAAGCCTGCAGCCATAGCAGCCACAATGTGTTAAGGTGAGACAAGATGTATGGGGCCCAAACGGGACTGGCTGACAGCTGACTGGATGCAAGATGAAGAAAGTGAGTACGGGGCTAGAAGGGGAGAAGTGAAATACACTGGAAGAGCTCAACATACTCTTGAGTCTGGTTCTTGCTGAAAAAAAAAGCTAAGTGTAACCCAACCATGAGTCTTTTGGAGCAGATGTGAAGGTTCTACGTCCTCTAGGTAAATTAGAGTCATCACCATAAGTGCTGGCTCGGCAGTAACGAGGGATTTTCCCAGTAGGATTGTGCCAACGCTGAAGGTTTCATCTATGGCCTCTGCAGAAGCAACAGAAGCAGGTAGGCAGGTATTTATAGCGAAAATCCTCCTGTTCTGACCTGAAAGGGCTGCTATTGTTAGGTGGAGAGCTTCTGTGCCTCAGTAATTGCCTGAGGCCGTACACACAATAATAATCAAACATAAATTCACACACATTCATATGCACTGGCACGTATAGAATTTACACACAGCTGTTTTCTTTGAGGATAATTGAGCAGGAACATCTGGACAGGAACTTAACTGCGGCTATAAGAGAAAAATCCTCGTTTCTTTCAAACTCTGTCTCAAATCCCTTCCGTGTGTTTTTGTGCGTCTTTGTTCATGACACTTCACCTGGGAGGACTTCCTCGGCATCATGCAACACATCAACACAAAGGCTTGAGCGGGCTCTTCTGTAATCCTCGACGCCTAACCACAGGCACAACCGAACCGCTACACAATAAATCCCTGTTGTTTACCAGTCTCATCTAAGCAGTCAGTCGGCAGGTCAGAGGAGCGGGAACGGGAAAAGAAAGAATAGTTTACCTCATAGGAACGATAGATCTTCTTCTGTTTAGGAAATTGACAGGGCACTGACCGACTGCGGTAAACTGTAGAGAATAATCCATTAGAGGTAACAAACATCTCCTCAGCCATGATTTGCCCCATTTAACCTCTGCTGCGCTGCCAGATGCAACAGCAGGGTCCGTGAGCACTAAAACAAACACCGCGTGGTGCTGTTCCAACCTGTACAAGCAAATATGTCAGGCTCCACACTGACAGTTTAATGCAGCACGACTACTTGTATCTTTAAAGGTGCAGTCCCAGTGTCAGCATCACAGTGATCGCATGTGCGATTGTGTCAAACAGTGAGGACAAATGTGAAGAGTGTGCGCTGGGAGTGCTTCAGACCTTTAGTGAAAATAAACAATCTCAGGAAATGTTTCCAGTGTGTCTGCGTGTTTGATCTGTTTATAATGACGTTGTGCTAATGAGTCTACCAGCGGGGTCCAGCAGGGTGGACGTTTGAAAGGAAACTAGTTTTATGAGCTAGATTACAGTGGATTGACTCGACAGGTACTTGTATCCAACGTGACAGTCTGGAGGATTGGGCTTAAAGTTTTGCTTCTGGGCATTTTTAGGCCAGTTCAGAGCCGGCGCCTCATCGTGAACCAGTTCTTTATTTTTCAAAAGGCCGAAGAAAAAAAAAACTCGATAAGTAAGACTGTTTATGTCGGGGGTTCAGGTCGAGGTTATCAGGACCACCAAGACCGGCAGGACTAACTGAAGCATTTGGAATAGGAATCTCACAGTTTCCCAACGGGTAATGAACTTGTGACCACACTGGAATCGCAATTTTGTCACCAAAAAAAAATATGATTATGCATTTCTTTCACACACACACACACTGACTACTCATTACAATTAAAACACTGCAGCATTCAAGCAGCACTGATAGCACCACAGGTGGTGAAGACATCCACTGTCCATCTCTGACAGGAGGCAGACCCTTCTGTCCCCGTTTCCATCTGTATCTATGACTTCTTTGCAGGAGCAGTGAATCATAAATGTGCACAGATGAATATTAATGAATACAGTGAGGCCACAGTATGTGTGTGTTCATCCATCATGGTTGCATGGCTCATGACCATAGTCTTGCTCCAGGGGGAAACTTTGGAAACTGGAGGCTAATGTTCAGCCTAGTTCCCGCTCTTGTTGCAGAGAAGCACTTTAGTGGACAGTGAAGAGCAGCAACAGCATGGATGAGTGGCAGAAGAGTGCACGTTAAAACGCAGCCAAATGTCTCATTAGGGGAAATGTTGCTCTGCAGCTTTAACGTTTGCTTTGTTATATCGCTCACAGCTACGAGCAACATACGGCCCATCCATCCTCAGCTTATAACTTATTAATGTATTAGCGTGCAGCACAAGCAGCCACGTTAAAAATGTAGATGTTTGATAACTAATCCTTCTACCAATGCCTCATTAAGCACAGACTGAGTGATCCACGGTGCTGTGACCAGCAGCTATACTCCACACAGTTTTTATACATTGTCGCTGCAAAATGTATCATTTAAAGCAACGGTGCGTAACTTTTGGCGATTCTTGTTGCTGTTGACGTTGCTATTGTTTTTTGTAACTCTGTTTGTTCTTCCGAGACGAGAATATGGGTTTGCTACATCCTTCATCTGAAAATGGGCTCTGTCAAGCAAAACTATTAGACCTGACAGAGGGAGTGTTTGTGTGTATACAGTGGCAAATGTTGGGGCAGGTGAGGCAAGAAGCCTTTATCCTGTCAACCGGCTGAATGGCCGTGTTTTTCAAGCTGTAGAATTCACATCGAGGGTGTTTCTATTTGTTTTCGGTCATAGTCCAGCCTGTTTGCTGCTGTCTCACTGTACTCATGAACATTGTTGTGGCCTCTGTATGTCTCGACATTAAACAAATCACTTTCTGTGTGCCACCAGGAAACACTAGATCTGAACAAACTGAAAAATGGAGAGTCGTGTGGAGCTGATGGTGTAAATCCTTGCTCACATTCAATATGAAATAAGTAAAGACAATTCAATCAACATCATGTCATACTGCAGTTCTTACTTCCACCACAATAAAGCAGGGTTTCTCAATCCTGGTCCTGGGGACCCACTTCCCTCAGATAATCAGTGAGCATGATAACGGAAGCCTGATAACGACCCGGTGTGTTGAGAGCGGAGAACACATCTAAAACAAGCAGGGTAGTGGTTCCCCAGGACCAGGTTTGACAATTCCCACGATAAGAGCAGCTCCAAACCCTAGTGTTGAGGATTTTTTGGTGCCGGAAGTGACGTACTGAGGGCCGGCTGCCAATGAAAAGCCGCCGCCGGCAACTATTCCCCAAGCTAGAAGTCCCAAAGTTTTCACTACAATAGAGGATTTTGAGAGAAATCTCAGAAAAGTGGAAGAAGAAACAACTACATTTCGGGGAAAAGAGCATCCCAGGGTTTAGGGTTAGGCATGGAGAAGAAGTGAGGTTAGAGTTAGAGCCAATATGACCTGGTAAGGCCTTATAACAAGTAAAAAAAAGTCAAGTTAAGGTTATATTTTGTAGGCATCGACGGCTATATTATTCAGCTAAGTCCTTGGGATACGTCACTTCCGGCACCACAGCCCTCCGAAAAATCCTCAACCCGCAAAAAGGAGGAGGATATTTTGACACCAAATGTAATTCTGTAACGTGATCATGAATTTCATTTAGTTTAATCATCTGTTTCTCCCTCAAACTTCAACATAGGATGGTTTACAATCATTTAAAAGTGTCTGTTATCATTATTGTTGCCAGGAGACACAAGATCTTAACGCGATACAGGGAGCTGCATGGAGCTGTGAACTCATTTGGCAATCACTTGTATTTGTATTTAAAATCTCTGCACGGCACAAACATTCTGCATGATTTTATGTCATATTTTGTTCATATCCTCCGTTACATTACCTACAGTATTTGCTTTTCGATTGAATGTGTTTTGCTATGCATCAAAACACAATAACAAATTGAACCCTTCTTGCCATTTAAGTGGATTCTCACTCTAATGTCAGGGAAACATATTTATTAGCGGGAGCTGATTGTTCTATTACCACCTGCAGTAAACTGTTGTTTGTTTGTGTCTGAACGTTACAAGTAATAATCATTACTATCACACATGAATGACAACGCTGCAGCCAATGATTACATTCAAGATGACACTTTTGGAAAAAAGCTTTTAGACACCCATGCAGGAGCTGGCAGAGACAACAAGTTGATTGACATGTATCGGACAACAAATATAATCAATGGCAAACATTTACTTAAGTTGAACTTGAAAGTGCCGCGTGAACGCACTCCACGGTGAGCATATTCAAAATAGAACACGTCGGGGTCTCACCTTTACAAACTCCGCTGGTGTCACTCTACTCTGTCATGCTCTGATTGGAAACAATGGGTCGTCTGGTACGGACACAGTGCATCAGTGTAATCCTGTTCAGCCAGGCTTGTTCTGGCTCATGCGAAGCCTCCTACCAGTGGAAATCCTCCCTCTTGACTCATGTCTGTGGCGCTCTCTCTCGATCCTGTCCGAATATCTGCAGCCAGAGATCGCACTGACCTGCAGCTCGTGCCGGTGTGTGATGCTGCTGCACAGGCATCGACAACTACACTCCTATTAGACTCTTTCTCTCTCTCTGACTCTCCGTCTCATCCCATTACTCTTGCTTGATTTTTTTTTTTTCTTGCTCTTTACCTTGCCAACCCCCTCCACTTCCCTGACTCTCACCCCCCCCTCCCCATATCTCTCTCTCTCTCTCTGCTAGAGTGAGCTAAGGTCTCAGGTCTGAAACTCGTTAGTTCTGGCACCTTATAATCCGTTACAAACAAACAGGCAAACATCCAAGATTAATGGCAGCTCAGTGGCTGAGAAGAAGACTGGCTACAATTTAGAGCTACCGCACAGCTTCACACTTGCATGCACTTTCCCAGAGGACACACACACACACACACACACACACACACACACACACCTCTGCCTCACTTCAAGTAGAGGCGGGGCTAACAAAGTGACCGTTACCTCTGTCTCTCTCGGTTGTTCAGCTTGTCCATCAGTCTTTTGTTTTCCCTTTCACCCTTCTCTTCTATCTACAGCTATAAATGGAGGTCTGGGGGGGGGGGGTTTGTGTGGGAGGGGGGTTGCCATGGCAGTGAATGCCACGGTCTCTTCTGGCCGGTGCCTACCGTCCCAGCATTCCTCCAGCTAGAACACTAGCACTAACACTCTTGGCAACTGCAATAACAGTCAGTAACGGTTTAGTACTGACATCATCATTCTACATCCTCCTCACAAGTCTACTGCAGTCTGACAGACACTGTGTGTGTGTGTGTGTGTGTGTGTGTGTGTGAAAGAGAGAGAGGGAGAGTTTGAATGAGTTTGAGTCTCAGTTCAGCACGACTCTGACGTTTTGATGTCTCGTGTTTACTTTACAGTTTTAGAATTATTGTAAATATTATACAGAAGATTTGATTTTATTTGTGCACATTAAATTTTAAAACAAAGTGCTGTGCTCGGACATAAGAATAGTAAAAGCCAACTGTAGTCGAGCAAGTATATCATAAAATATACAAATATACAAGAGTATTTTGGGGTTTACTGTATAATAAGGTGGCACAAAGTAGTGCATTTAGTGTATGTACCCATACATTTATAGCTGTATGATGCCCATCAATGTCCTATCATCAACTCCTCCATGGACCTGAGGACACATTTTGCTGGATACAAGCAGAGTATGAAGGAGGGAGAAGAATGCTAATGACAGTAACAGACAGGAAGTTATCCAAAACTTTGCCAAGTGATGACATCGCTGACAGCAGCGTTTACTTGTGCATATAAGTTACAGATCCAGTGAGGACAATTTTCTTTTAGCATGACACTAATACGTTGTCCTCTTCATCTAACGCACACTAAAAGACAACAACAACTTTCTCACCCGGCTAAAAATAATGTTCTTTTTTCTTTTTTTAAATCTGTTTTAATGACTAAGAAATTACAGGCTCGTAAAGTGACTGCACTCGTTTCAAACTTCAAATGTCACGCAGCAGCTTTTAATCAGGCAGCAGTGGACAGAGGGAGACAGGAAAAGTCATCAAATAAAAACTCCACATCACCAAGTGTGGGAACCGTTTTCTCACTGGGACATTGTTTCTGCAGGTTGTTGCTATTCAACACTGAATGTGAGGCAGAACGTACAGCTACGTGTTTATCCACATGCAGAGGGAGCTGAATTCGGGCGTGTGTGTGTGTGTGTGTGTATGTGTGTGTTTGTGTGTGCATTCACACAGCTGAGTGACACGAAACAGGTGGAGACAGCGAAAAAACAACAGGCGACCTGCATGTGTCTCCTCCATATGGAACTGTGTCAATGCACATTAACGACAACGCTCACCCGTTTCCTAAAAATCCTGTTTCCACACACACCTGCAGTGTATACTCATACCATTTTGTGAAATTGACATGAATTACTTGCATATCTATATAAACACAGACAAACCCGACAACAGTATTTATTATCACTCTTAGTATTAGTCACATGAGGTTGTTGACTCATTGTGCTGCCCATCTGTGATGCCTCCCCTGCTGCTTCACTCAGGTAGAGCTACAGTATAGAATCCAAACCTACACACTGCTTTTCAGATGCTTTAATGTCTTAACTGTCCGTGCCGGAGGTTGGATAAGCTTGAGTCCTCCATTCTCACAGCAAAAGGTAACTTTGAACGGTGTGTAGGCAGTTGCACCTCTCGTGTTCTAAATTATTAAAAGAATAAGCTTTATATAACTCATTTAATTTATATTATAAATTAATCTAATGGCACTTTTCCATTATCCAGTTTGAGTAGGACTCGGCTCGGCTTGTCTCTGCTCAGTTTGGTATCAGACATGTCGTTCTCCATAACTATAGTACCTCCTCATTGAGACAGGGTCGTCATAGTAACTGCCATGACGTTGTTTTATACGCGACACAAACACAAATTGGTGAAGAGCAAAGCAGTTGTTTTCGGTGTACTGAATCATTAGAATCAGTTAATTCAAAAGATTAGGTCACTCAAGGTTGTGATTCGGCTAACGAGCCCTGGCTTTCGTCAGTGCTGTCGCTAAAAACATGAATCCTCTGTTATATATTGAGATTTTAGAAATCTCCTTGCTAAATGTTTGAGATGAAAACATGGTTTTAGGGTGTGTAAGTCTTTTTTAAATGATCTACTGTTTGTGTCAAATGTCACACTCATGACTCTGCCAGTGACGACACTCTCTGACCAATCAGACCAATTTGAACCTCACCGGAGCAGATATCAAAAAAACACCAGGTACCAGGTACTATCACTAATGGAAAAGCAAAAAACACAAGTAGAATCGAGCTGAGCTGAGCTGAGCTCGAACTGTATAATTGAAAACACCATAAGTTCCAACCTGCGCTCAGAGCATCCTCCACTAGATAACATGGTTATAACATACTCTGATGAACTTCTAGGCTGTATATTTTGAGCTCAAACATCTTAATATCTTAATATGAGTCTTATTAACCTTTGGGAAGGAAACACCTTAATAATAAATGTGATTAAACCCACTAAATAAAGCAAGTGACAAACAAACATGGTGCAGCAGTAAAGCAACACAAGAAAAGAACATATCACTGCATTGCTAAATTCAGTTGAAACTACATTTTACTCTTTAACTCTTTCAGTCCGAGCAGACATTCTCTTTTTGGAAATAATTAAAGATTACGACTTGACCGGTGCACATCTCACTAATAAGTGCAAACTTTGCATCTCGATGCCAAACTTACGTTGTAGAAGGTGAAATTACCGCGTTACGCTGGGTGTTATGTTTACAATACAGCTAATCATTAGAGCCTGAGCTGTTAAAAACTGTGTTTATTGCAGTTATTTGACCCAGGAGTGAGAGTTGATTTCCTTCACTGGTGCTGTGTAACATGCCACCACCACCATGCCCTCGGTCTCTCTGTGGGACTTTTGCCTCATGCCTGTGAACTACATCACACACTCAGACAGAGTTGAGGTGAGTAATCATGGGGAAAGTCATTCCTTAGCGTAAAGTTTCAAATCCAAGCGAGCTGATTTTGTGAAAACAAACTGAAAACAATGGCTGTGTGAAGCCACACAAATGCAGAAGTCAAAAAAAGGCGCAATATTCGGCATGTAATTTGAAATGGTAGGTATAAATCTTCCATGTTTCCAGAATGATTAAATGTGCAGTTGAATCATTGGAGCATGCTACAGCTGCTGCAGACTATACATTACAGTGTGTTCTTTAAAAGCCCCATTATGACTAAAACAGATTTCCTGTGGCTGGCTCTCAGAGCCGGGCTCAGCTTTCATACTACCGTGGCTCATAAAGCCATCTTAAACCACTAAAGACATTTATAAGGTGGCTCCATTACAGCAGGTTTGATGAAAAACATGAAGCCGTCGTGTTTGTGGTATCGACACCTTCTCATTGTCTTGCCGGGGCCTGAGAATGAACACTGGCCTGCTGGGTGCATCAGCACCTCAGGCACAGACATAATGACATTTTCCATACCTCAGTTTCATCACCAAGGCCCTCTGCTCAGGGCCAGATGGTGATTCCTTCTCTAAATCACATAGTGCTGACAAGATTGGAGTGCTCTCTCTCATAATGTAATGGACTAATACACACCACTTATGAAAACCTTGTTAGAGATGCTTTTTGTTCCCTTTGTCTCAGCAGTTGTGGGGGTTTTTTCCAGCTTGACCTCGTTGAACACAGCGGGGACCCCCTGTATGTTACACTGAGGCAGCCACTATCACCACAGCAACAACACAAGGGAAAATAATGAGAGATGCTCTCATATTATAACTAAACTGCCACATCAAATACATTTTGAATGAAAAGCATTCTGCCATGAGATTAGACTTGAAAATGTCGGGTGGTCAATGTGTTTTCTGAGCTTAAATAAAATACAACTATTTAATATACATATATGTATATTTTTTTTATTTCGGCCAATCACTTTCAGGCAGATCTGTCGTACAAAAATGATAAATGTCATCATAGATGATAAAAGCATAAAAGTGTTATCTCAGTTTTTGGGTTTTCTCTGAGTTTAAATATCTTGAGCCAAGATACAAAGGTACAAGAATATAAGGTTTAAAAAGAACAATATTCCCCTTTGGGTACCCTTAGAATGGCCAATTTTGACCTTAAACTCTCACTTTCAGAAGCTCCACACTGCACATGGTTGCTGCGCCATTACCATTACGCTAAAATAAAATCCTAATAAAAAACAATTAGTATTCAGTATATCAGTACTGGCTAATTCATCATTAGACAGTAGCTAGACCGCGTGAATGTCTGTGTATGAGTCTGATTGGATTTTCTGAACAGCAGCACAGTGCATTTCTCCATGTATTCGCATGGACATGTTCTCGTGTCCAGAGAGAACACTCTCACATGTGTGTGTGAAGGCTGGGCCAGTGTTCCTCTGATGACAGCGGTGACGATGTGAAGTGTAGCCCGCAGGACTCTGAAGAGAAGGTGACCTATGGTGTGCGGACAACAGTGACAGATGAAAGTGTGGGGAAGTGAAACGGGGCAAAGAGCTCTTCGCTGCCGTGTTTAAAATGCACGGCCACGCGTCTGGCCGTGGCATGGCAGCAGAGTGTTGATTCAGATCAAAGCTCACTGCTGAGCTCGGTTCACTCACTTATTCTCACTGCAGAGCTTGAATCCTAATAGTCTCTGTGCCCCGATCTCTGCTGAAGAGACACTTCTTCACTTTCAGCGTTGACTGAACTGAGGCTCATATTTCACACACACACAAACACACTCTCACACTCTGTGTAAGGGATGGGCGTTTTATGCAAAAATGTTGGTCTACTATTGCTGGATTTATCCAGTAGTCATCACACAGTTACTCAGGTATGTTATGTGTTCAACGTTTCTCAGACTATACACGCTGATATATCAGTATTCAGGGTACACCCTGGAAACAGAGCTGTAACAGAGCCGTGCTGCAGAGGCTGCAAAGGGGATATTCTACTGTGTTTTTATCAGGTCATCGCTTTGACCAGTCTGAGCAGTCACAGAGGAAATCCTCCTTGTGGCTCTATAGCACAGCAACACACATTTAAAGGTGAATAAAAATGGAAAGCTGCAATGACTCCATTCCCCCTGTATAGCGCTCAGACTGAGACTCACTGCAACGCTAGACCATGTGACCGGGAGGATCTTCACTCACTCACTCACTCACTCACTAAACTTCTACCACTTTATCCTCCTATAATCAAGTCCATCCCTACTCACAACACAAACACACATGAATCAAGCAAAGCAGCCAACTGGAAGTCAGCAAGCTGCCCTTCGCTGTGGGGGTGTCTCCCCACAGTTATGTGTTCATTTGAATGCTAATTTTTAGTTTAACCTGTGCCGTAGTCCGCTGCTGCAACAGCAGTGATGAAATTCAACTTCATAATAAAAAAAAAAGGCAACAATGAAATACACAAGTCTCTTTCGTCTTTTTTAATCCTTGCATCTGGTCTGTAATATCTCAGTAGACGTCTAACAAGACAGTTGTGGCCTCATCTATCTTTGAGAAAAGACAGTGAAATTTGCTCCTGGCAGCTGTGCTTGTGTAAATCACTGAGTGGCCGTGAAGACTAAAGGTGGTACAGTATCCAACACTATTTCCACCAGTGCAGTCATGTTCAGCACCACTGTTGCTCTCTGTCCCCCACACCACATACTGTTTTCATTCACTGGTTGATATACGATCTATGATAATCATTTCCGTTTTTAATTCACCGTTAAGTTACTGTTTTGAAAGGATAACGTTTCATAATGAAAGGCTACCGGGAAAGAGGCAGGATTGTGTGTCTTCAGCAGCTGGAAGTCTTTACGTGTGAAATATTATTCAGGGAGGTGTTGATTTTGAGTCATGGCAGCTTAGCAGTGATCAGAAATAGAAAAAAAATTGAAAAAGGGATGAAAGTAGCATTTTGATAGCAGCGGCACATGAGATACGACTGTTTTCATTATATTGGTTTTATCAAGACAGCAGGACATGGAAACAGGGAAGAAGTATCAATAAAATAATACACCCTCTTGAAAATGGAGCATCTCATATAATAAAGTACGGAGAAAATAAAGAGTGTCAATTAACGAGTATATTTATAGCTGTACGCTGCAACGTATATATATATATATATATGTAGTATATATATATATATACACATATATACATATATATATACATATACATATATATATATATATATATATATATATATGTAATCAGTATTTCCTGTTCCTTTAGGGCGCACAAACCTTTACCATAGACTCTCTCGCTATAGTGACGCATGCACACAGGCACGTTCTTCCAATACAAAAGACAGGAAAACTCTGGGGTGTAAAATGTGTGCACCCAAAGAGTGAACTAACCAGAAATAAACATGTTAACTACCGGGACGTGCTCTTGCGTGCAGCTGCAGATCCGTCAGCGCCAGTGTGGACACGCGTCTTCGCCACAGCAGGTGAGACGCGTGATGACTGCGTCCATGGTGTCTTTATAAACTTTTGTGGACATCAAACTAGTCTGAAAACAACATCATACTGTCACAGCAAGAGACAACACTGTGTCTCTCTCTCTCTATTTATTGTTGAACCATATATTCAGCAGATGTACGAATCACCTCTCTTTCTTTTCAATTGTTTCTTTCTCTTCATTTAAAAGGGTAATAATCAAATCCATCCATTATCTAAATGAGTTGAAACCTATCACAAATAAAGACACCGAAAGAAGGAAATACTTTTGTGTCAAAACTGTAATGATATATGATTTCCCTAGAACATTTTTTTTAATCAGCATTCCTGCTGAGGATGCCGCAAAGACCCAGCTCATTACATTTAAGGACAAATAGTTGTTAATTAAATGGCCTATTAGTAATTATGGATTATTCATTTTTGTCCCCTATATTTTAATTTGCTGCTTTTGGTGCCCTCCTACAGTGTGTAAGTAATAAGAGATAATCATTAATCATAACACAGAGATATTAATGACCTGAATGAATGTAGGCTAGAGGGGAAACACTGCAATTTACATGGGAGAGTCAGCTGGAAGCGTGAGGTTACCACAGATATGACTGGACCCTTTTTGAGCCAAGAGCATACATTGAAGATGACTCAAAGTTTTACAACCACTAATCATCAAAAGTGTCAAGCAATGGAGAGCATATATATATATATATATATATATATATAAAATTATATAAATACATATATATGTATAGATATACATATATACATACACATATATATATATATATATATATATATATATATATATATATATATGTATGTATATATATAGACTATGTATATATATAGACTATATATAGCTAAATCATGCTGATGGTGTTATGTTGGCAGAAGGCTGTTCTGCATTACTCAGAGTCACTGCACAGCCCGACTCTAAACACGCCGCAAGAGAGAGTGACAGAGAGACAAGAGAGACAAGAGAGACAGACAGAGAGAGAGAAAGTAGGCTAACCTCAGTATGCATGTCCTGTCCAGTCAGCCGCTCTGGGTTAAATATTCACACCACATACCTCAGAGGACTGAGGCCAACAATCAGTGGCCCCTCTGCAGAGCTCAGTCAGCTTCACACTGGGCTGCGGGCCTGTCTATCACACGCAGCCTGCACTGAAAGATAAACACCGTTCAGGGTCAGTATGCAGTTTAACCCACATTTGATTAGGGTCCACCGTTTTAGCGTGTTTCCATTAAAATCGCAAAGTTCCTGTCACTATCTTGACAACCTGCATGCCAAATTCAACGCAGCCAAACTGAGATCAAACAATACACACAATCTGTGCGGTTTTCTTCAGCGTATTGAGACTATTTTCCCCGTACATACTGTACTCACAGTACTCACAGTACTCACAGTACATGTTCTATTCCACTAGTCCAACACTAAATGAACCCTCCATCTTCAGGCTACTTTTTTTTCTTATACTTAATACTTTTATTTGCATTTAGCTTTGTATTACAAGAACAGGGGTAGTATTTTTGAAAAATTGTGCTTCCTAACCTCAGTTTCCCCTGAGTTGAGAAATATCTTCATTCTTTTCTTTGTTACGTCACAGTTCAAAGTTCACTTGGCTCGTTTATAATGAACAAAACAGGAAAAAAATGATTGCAACTTTATATCACTACTAAAAACGTGAGTAAAAAAATGAATCATAACTTTGACTGAACAACACATAAGAGGCTGATAATGAGACCTATAAACACACACACACACACACACACCCAGGATGTCCATATAAGGAGTTGTGTATTATTATCCCACAGCAAATTACCATGGAGGCACCTGCGGCACAGGGGGCCTCCATGGGTTAATAATAGTGGCCGCGTTTCTATACTACTAAACATCCACATAAGCTTGCCCCGAGTCATAAAGTCACCATTTTAAAGCAAAGGCCAAAAGAAAAGTATTCCCTGTGTCTCCGGTCTGCAGCTGTCTGTATACATCACACATTGTCTGCGGACAGGACAGCTTGGTGTAGTTGAATGAGCAGTGTGTTCCCAAGAGGAGTGTGAGAGCGAGGAGGGCTCACTCCACAGCTACTTCTGGACACTGACATGACCCCAGAAGTGGCTGCACGCTGACTGAACATGACGTTCGACTTGGCAAATCTTCGTCAACTGGGATGATATCAGATTATAAGTGGTCACAGAAAGCAACGCCATGCATGGCAGGTGTGAAAAGGTGGATGGAGAAATATCCACTTCTGATTGGATATCTCAGTAACAACATGAACTGAACTGGGCCTAAATATAAAGTCGTAATATTATATGAGAATAAAGTCATAATTTTCTAAGATGCACGAGAGAATAAAGTTCTTTTTTATCATAATCTAATGTATTATTATCATTAAATAGCAGCAGCACATGTAACCAGCATTATCCTTGCAGTCGACCACTACCAGCCATTTCCTCCTCCACAAAAGAGATGATTTCCTCCAGGCGTGTGTGTGATTCTTTCTTCCAAACAGAATCAGTTTCTTGCACAATGTTCTTTCAAAGTCCTGGTGCTAAAGATAATGCAGTGCCGATGTGACAAAAATATTGAGTATTTATTTGCTTTATTTGTGAAGCCCATATCAAAATGTCACTTCACAAAATGTTCCGCGTTCCTCATCTTGACGCAGGCTGCAGCTGATCATCTGAGACACTGCTTGAATAACAATTACGACTTTATTCTCATAATATTCTGACTTTATACTCAAAGATTTAACCCTTTTATGGGTACAATAAGCAAAAGAGGCCAGATGGACATTTTGAGGCTTAGGTGTTAAAGGGTTAAAGCATTGGTTCTCTATTATTTTATGTCATGCCCCCCCAGAGGACAGAAATGTTTTCATGGCCCCCCGAATTGAAATACTATTGAGAACCTGATCATTTTTATTTATTTATCTGTATAAACCACTGTATGAGTTGTCCTGCCCTGCCTATCACGCCCCCCCCAACACCTCACCCCGCCCCCCAGGGGGCCCGCCCCACTATTTGAGAAGTACTGGGTTAAAGCCATGTCTGTCAGAATTCCATTTTAGATTAAATATTGTCCCTACCTACACATGATATTCTACAGACTGAAGAAAACATCTTTGTTTTTACACAGATCTGCACAAATATCACACAGTTTCGATGAAAACTAGAACAATTATGTAAACATGACCGTCCCCTCTAACATTGCGGTTTCAGTCAAAAGAATCGCTATTATTTTTATTTATTTATTTTTATTTAAGAGATGAATCACTTCTGTGATCTCTCCTGCAGAAACAATATAAACTTGTGATTATACTTGATAGAGAGACAGTAGCTACCTCCACGTTTATTTGATATATGTGGAAGTGTGTACTGAGTGTGGACTGAAATGCACTACAGTTCATACATAAAACTTTACCAACTCTGTTCTTGGCTTAAAAAGTTGAAAATAGTTCATCACACTGCGTTACGTGATGGACCGCACAGCAGTGCCTCAAACAAAATTCCTCTCACCTTCTTCAAACCACTCGCCCTCTTGTCTCTGCATAATTCATGGCCCTGGTGCTAATACATTCCTGGTTCGGTGGCTTAGTGGAGGCCGACTGAGCCCGGCGCGCTGACTGTCAACCCTGCTCTTGTTGCTAAGTGGCTGTTTTAACATCCATGACAAGCTGAAGAGTCTAGACACATCATGGCACCACGTCAATATTCATGCGGCGCTCAGCGAGCCGACGCGCACAATGTGACCAAACATAAAGAGACTGTAAAGTGGTGTTCACACCCGCATGTTCTTTGCATACTGATATTGCAAACACTGATACTGGTATTCCATCTCATCTAGCAGTGCCAATATCAGTCTGATACTGTTTTAGCACTTTTTAACCACTGAATAGTTTCAGTAATCAGCGCTCATGCTTTTTATCACCTGAACATAAGGATTACAAATTTATTCTCAAGAGATTGCGACTTTATTCTCATAATATTACAACTTTATTCTCATAATATTACTACTTTATTCCCATAATATTACAACTTTATTCTCATAATATTACAACTTTATTCTCAAGAGATTGTGACTTTATTCTCAAGAGATTGCGACTTTATTCTCATAATATTACAATTTATTCTCATAATATTTCAAACTTTATTCTCCAGAGATTGTGACTTTATTCTCATAATATTACGACTTTATTCTCATAATATTACGACTTTATTCTCATAATATTACAACTTAATTCTCATAATATTACTACTTTATTCCCATAATATTACAACTTAATTCTCATAATATTACGACTTTATTCCCATAATATTACTACTTTATTCTCATTATATTACAACTTAATTCTCATAATATTCCGACTTTATTCCCATAATATTACTACTTTATTCTCATAGTATTACAACTCTATTCTCATAATATTACAACTTTATTCTCCTAATATTACAACTTTTTTCACATAATATTACAACTTTATTCTCATAATGTTATGACTTTATTCTCATAATATTACTACTTTATACCCATAATATTACGACTTTATTCCCATAATATTACAACTTTATTCTCAAGAGATTGTGACTTTATTCTGCAAAGATTAAAACAATCTATTCAGTCTGCAAAAACATTATGCTCACATTAAAAAAAGAAAAATGGATCTGGTATTGTAATTTAACAGACATTTTGGCTTTAAAAAATATTGTTCCTTTTTTGCCCGTTAAATAACAATTTCACAACATTGAGTATCGACTGATATCAGTCTGATGCGTTGTTGTTTTTTTACCTCTGTTAAAAAACTCAACCATCAATAAGACTAATTTGCACAAATGCATTTACTCGTGCTGGGCTTCTGTCATGATTTGATTGTTTCACAGTACTTGAACGGCAATTTCATTACAATTCTTCAATTACTGCCAGTCAATGGTATCAATAATTGTGATTCGTTTTTTCCTCCTTAAACCAAAATTGAATGATTTTTATTGACATAATAGGCCACGAGTCATTTATCCAAAATCATTGCACATCACATTAGTCCGTCAGTCTGACTTGTCTTATCTTAATTCAATGGGACAGAGTTACATAACATGCAGCAGATTTGATGTTTATTTCTTTTCTTCTTTTTTACAGCTGCCCCTGCTAATAATAAAATAAACATAATCAGGCCAAGAAGAAAACAAAGTGTTTTTTTTTAGCTTTGCTCACTAAGTGTTCACTGAGCCAGGGCTGTGATGAGATAAAATAAGATAAAATGCTGGTCCAGAACAAACAGAGCCTCTCAAAACAAGACACAGGAGAAATGTGAGCCTTCCAGTGAACATGCTTCAAATCACACTCAACAATCCTGTATTGCACAGATCACTGGCAAAACACAACACAACACAACAATACTTTTTGAAGTAAACTGGCAACTGTGGCTGTGAGCTATTTCTGTATATTACAATTCTGGCCAAGAAAATCTAAATCTAAATCCCCTTAGTATCAGTCATAACCTTTTTCATTTATCATTTCATATATCCAAACATTTCACAATCAGTATTCTCTTCAGTTACTCACACTCAAACTGAATTAAAGACACAAACTCACACACACACTCACACTCGCGGACAAACATGCACACTATAATCTTATTGACTACTGATCCACATCACCAGTTTACAAGGGTCAAAGGTCACGGCTCCTCCGTTCCATCACACAGACAAAAGCCTGGCCTCCGCTGGCACAGTGTGAGCCTCCAGAATGGATTAGAAATGGGTTCTATGAAAGGAAGCGATGCTCCACCACTGGCGGTTTGCTACAAATTGGAGGCAATTTTTCATGTTCCTTAAATGTCTCATATCTATTCCGTGGCCCACTAACTCCAGCAGCACTAATCTGTCACCATCAGCAAGGAGGCAGTGGGAGTTTCCCAGTTGGTCATCTCCTTCTTCCTCCTGCTGGCTGGCCCTCCTCCTGTTTGACCTGGCCATCCATATTCTCTCTCTCTCTCTCTCTCTCTCTCTCTCTCTCGACAGTGAGGCAGAACACCATTGCAAGTCAGCATCTCATGCACAGCATCAGAGAGGAAAAGAGAGCGTTTGGGAAGTCTGCCAGTGGGAGCGAAAGAGGGAGATGAGTGGAGTGCCAGGGGAAGATTGAGTGGACACCCCACGAGCAGGCTACCCTAAAGCAAAGTGTTTATTTAGACCAAAAAGCTGAAGAAAAGAGACAAATCGAACAAGATCAGCACCAGAGAGAAAATCTACGACCGGAACATAAACTTTGCAAGAATGATGGCAACAGTGTGGTGTGCAGCCCTGCTGGATGACAAGTGCTGCGGCTAAAGTTTCAAACCATCAATTTGTTTTATTTGAGTTTGCTCTGTTGTGTCTATCGTGTATTTTGCTATGCTATCTCTCACCACTCATGACTTTCTGCTCGTGCTAAAGAATTTGGGAAAAATATGTAATTGCAATTTAATAATCACATCATTACATCAATACATTTAGTATGGAATTAGATTTGTGTCAATATTTTCCAGCAACACTTTTCCTGAAGCAAATAACACTTCCAAACCTGGAAAATAAACCACAAAAACACAAAAAAACACAAATTGCAAATATAATATTGACACAAACATTGTATTCTATTTGTTTGAAAATACACTTTATAAAAAATGCAATATTTTTGAATGATTAAATCGATACTTTACTTGCAAGTTGTGTATTTTGATTTTGTGGTTCATGTTTGTGTTGTTTGCTTCTTAAAATCTCATTCCATAGCGTATCTAACATTTTTTTTGTGTTTTTGTATATATACTGTGTATATATATATACACATAATTTTATATAAATACATCTACATTTAAGTGACATGCACACATCCAGCTGACATTGTCTGTCTGTGTCAGTAATACATGAAATATCAGTATCAGCCCATTTAGTCTTGTTCACGTTAATGAGATCCCTTCTCTTTGCACATGAATTACTGAATGATCCAGTTCATATGACCCGAGTACTAAATCAAAAATAATTACAAATAAACTTCCCGACAACAGAGTCTGCTAACCATCATACTCAAACTGACAGGAATCTTTATTTAAACGTTAAAACACAGAGTGTTTATATTCTTCAAGTACTGTGTTGTCACTATTATGTAATAACTGGTATATTTATAACAATACACATGCCCAGTCAGCAGTTTACCTGTTAAAAATAAAGCCTTCGTCTTCATGTGCTTACATCTGGTCTGTACAATGACAATATCACACTATGCCCGAGTGCACAAAAAGTGAAAATGAAAAGAAATCACATTCACAATCAAACTATTTAGCATATCTTTCAGTCCCATCTTACATATCTGCAGAGCACTTGTGTTGCTCATAACTCGCATTAGTATTCCGCGCAGGCGTTCACATTTATCATACGGCTCCAGGTCGAGTCACATGACCCCTTAACGGAGGCAAATTGGAACATGAGACCGACGGCAGAAAAGTCACCAAACCTTCTCATTAACGCAACTCGTGTGTCAACAACAACAACAACAACAACAACACGCGTCATCCGATGTACGAGGGACGCCGTTTACTAATCAGAGAGCTATGATCATTATTTCATGTTCTCCTTAAAGGTGCAGTAGGCAGGATTTGTTCTTGATCAACAATTAACAACCTTTTGGCATAAAGTGATCTGAGAAGGAATAATACATGTGCACCTCCTCTGGGTTCTGTTTATAGCCTTTGTTACTCTGTGAGCAACATACCACGACACTGTTGAGCTTTTGGCCTTCTAACAAGCATTTTTCATGCATTGTGCCACAACAACCTTTTGTGTGACAGCAGTTAGCAGTCAGTATGTTGTCATGCTCACTTAAGTTGAGCTACAGTTGTAGCTCGACAATGCCGTGTAATTGGACTACTGCTCTTCTCCCAGTACAAAGACGCTGGTGGGAAATTGATTTCTTGATTCAAGTGTGTGTCCCTCCTCCTCCCTAGGTGGCGATGTGCTCTCTTTCAGTCTTTATATCGTCCATTAACTTCATAACAATTTGTTCTGTCACCTTATCAGTCCACAAATGCACCGGTCTTGATTTAGACACGTTTTTCTTCATCTGTACACAAAGCTGGGAGGTGAGAGCTGAGTCCCAGCAAACTCGAGCAAGGATCATTCTGTAGTTATTTGACTAACGGTTGCATGATAATTGCATGAAAACTCAATTTGGTTCAATTTAGGGCTGCAACGATTAATCGACTACTAATGAATTACTAAATAAATCATCAACTATTTTGACAATGGATTAATCACTTTGAGTGTGTGTTCGATCATTAGCTTCTAGCTCATTTCAGCTTCTTAAATGTGAGTATTTTCTGGTTTCTTTGCTGACCAAAAACAAGACATTCGAGAAACATCATCATTTCCAGGTTTGGAATCAACAATTTTTAACCTTTTCTGACATTTTACGGACCAAAGAATTACTCGATTCTTACTTATTGCTTATATCGCTTGTTTCACCATGTATGCTTGCATATCTTAGGTGAGACATTCACACAAACGGACGAATTCTCACACAAATCTGATTTACTCTCTCTAAATCATCTGCAGATTAATCGATAATGAAAATAATCGTTAGTTGCAGCTTCAGTACAATTTTACTTGTATTTTTAAAGTCCTGTTTTAGTCCCGACTAACTCACGTCATGCAAACCTACCGACTGTTTGCATATAGGAGCACAATAAAGTGGTATCATGGCAGTGGAGCTGACGGCCAACAACTTACACTTCAGACTGCTGCTGCTAATCATAATATAAATAGCAATTTAGAGTGACACAAACGGAGAGAAGTCTTAAACTCATCAGAGGTCAATCAGTTTCTTCCCCCCCGGTCATCCAGTGACTCTGATTCTGTGCAGTTACTGTTAGAGCAGCGGCGGCCGTCACGTTAGCGAGGTGTGACAAGCTAAATCTACAAATCCAATCTCCACATCAAAGTTTCCACCAGAGATGGTAGCCCGGACTGCGGCGTGGAGTGCAGCCAATAAAAGCCCCCAAATAGACTTCCATTTCTATTATCTACATATGTTCCTCACTTTGCTGCTTAAACCAATGTCATTCCACACGAATCCCTGCTAAGAAATTGCCAATTTATCCAATTTACAGAAGCCCACTCTCACGCAAATATCTTTTTTCTATTCATCCTGAAGACCAGCCGTCACAGCTGACACACACACACACACACACACAGACACACTGAACCCAGTCTGCTAAATTAAATCAGTGAAAAAACATCATGACACTTATTAATTATCGTATCCAGTATTTCAGTTGAGTCTATTTTAGTCACTCCTGTTTGCAGGGTGGTTCATTCTTAATTCTGTAAAACTGTTAATGTTCCTGTCCTTTCACTGTTTATTAAACATCCCTGTGTGTAGAAGTGAGCACTTTAATCTATGGTGATTTGAATTGCACAGTGTCTTTGGATCATAAATCAGTTTGCCATTTTTCGACAAAAAAAACAAAAACAAAAACATCCCAGAGGGCAAGAGAATAATAGAGTCAAAGTCAGGCTTACAGGGGATGGGTATAATTATAGTGTCGGTTTTTTACATCTCCATTAAACGGTGCAATCAGTTTTAATGTCAAAATGACAAGTTCAGGAAACACAGTTGTCAGTTCCGGCTTCAGCACACACACACACACACACAAACTTCTCCAGACTCTGTAAACTGTCCACCACGAACCAAACATGTAAATAACGTCACATACATTTTACATATGTAGAATTGCCTGTTACTTGTGTGTGTGTGTGTGTGTGTGTTGACTGAAAGACGCGGTGAAACTCCATGTGTCCTGATTTGCATCTTTGGGTTTGATCACAAAAGATCACATGTGGAGGTCGTCTGGGACACATGTGGTCACATTAGTCTTCACGCGTGAACGCAAGGTGTCCTTGGGACACTTTAAAAGTCCACCTCCTCAGCTGATGTCCTCCGACTTGCTGTAGACTCGCTGTCAACTTGTGATCGAGTCTCTGGGGACGGAGGTCTGAATGAGGCCAAACACACATTTGTGGCCACTGTGAGTCGAGTCTCTCTCCGGGGACAGAGACTCTTCCTTTGGTGTTGAGTCAACTGCCTGTGCTTGCCAGATACTCAGAGCCAATGGTTACTCTCAGACTGTGTGCGTGTGTGTGTGTGTGTGCACGTTGTGCACAAAGAGGCAGGCAAGAGAGGGAGGGAGAGAGAGAGGGAGAGAGAGACGCAGTGAAATGTTAATGAGGGCACTGGGATGTGAACAAACAGCTTCCAGCCTGATGAATCCATTCAGACAAAGACAGTGAAACACAGAGAGAGAGGGTGAGAGAGTGAGAGAGAGACAGAGAGAGAGAGGGAGGGAGACAGGGTGGTGGTGGGGCTGCTGCAGGAGGAACTTCAGGGGTCACACACTCAAATTTGAATATAAATGGACACAGATGACCCAGCAGCTTAGTGCAGTGTCTGTGTGTGTCTCCGGCACTGAAAACATGTGCTCGTTTATCCAGACGGTCCATCACTGCCTCAGAGAAGAGTTTGTTTGAAAAAGAACAGGAAGAAGAAGAAGAAGAAGTCAAAACAGACAAGCGATCATAACCAAACATATAAGCAGCAGCTACAGCTCCTAATCGACATTTAAGGGACATTAAAATGTGACCTTGAAGACTTAATTATCATTATGAATGTTTCTGGAGGTCATGTGACAAAAATATGCCACAAATAATAAATATTAAGGACGTATCACTGACTAATGTTCACTGGCAACATTTCTAAACCTAGATCCACCACTTTTACAACAAAAATAACAATTATACAGAAGTTAAAATACTTTAAAATACAACTAAAGATGCTAAAAGGGGAGGGGGGGGTTGATTTATTTTTGAATTTTTTGAATGCTATTTGGAAAAATGTGATACAAGCATCTACAGACGGCCTAAAGAGGTGTTGTTTGTATCATGTTTCCTAAATCTCGTATGCTGCTGAGCTCTTGGCCAGAGATTTCGATTATAATGGATTCTACCTGGTTAAATAAGAATAAAAAATAAGCACATTGCTGATCAGAACCAGATAAAAATCCATGTTAACTGGGAGTAAATGCCGACTGTTTCTGTTACAACAATCCAGGTGTTTGTGAGTCTTTTCATGAGTGAACAATAAGTCTATAAAGAGGAAGTGAGGGTGGAAAGGTTAAAGTTAGACTTTTAAGTGTTTAAATTAAGTCAAGTTTAGCTTGAACTTAAAAGAAAAATGGTCACAGTATTTTAGTCCTGGTTACAACAAAGCTTTCTGCATGTTCCTCCTCTGGCAGAGCAGGTTTTCATCTTCAAACATTTTGCCACTCATCCTTTATCAATTCTACTGAGACGGTACGGTCGAGCTGGGTTCACTATCTTTTACATCCTGTCAGGGTTTAGCTGCTGTTTAGAATTCAACCGTTTAATCTGTGGATCCCCTTTTCTCTGCTTTTTAAGATAACAAAGACGGTTCCGTCCTCACTGGGGTTTGATACCTCTGTGCTTACTTGTCATCCACTCACTCACTCACTCACACACATAAGTCTCTGCCACTGAAGATGGAGAGATGATAAGGTCCACACACCTTTTCAAATGTGTGTGAAACATTACTATCTGAAAGTGCTGCCCGTCTCTGTAGCCTGTCATTGAAGCCAGGCTCCCCATGCTATTTCCTTTTCCACGTGTTTGACTTTTCCCCAGCTCTTATCTCGGTTCGCCAAAGAAATTCAAATCGCCAAATCCCCGACAGTGACGGGCGAATAAGAAAGAGAACATCCTCTTTCTTCCTGGTCAGAGGTCAGGGGCAGATGCACAACACAAGACTGTAGCGGTGAAGTTTAATTGCACTCTTAAGGACTCTTCAGCAGAATGGAAAGTTGAACCCGACACCTCTTCTTAGAGCCGGGTCTCTTTGTAGATTGGACTGTTGTTCTGCTATCATGACAAGCAGATCTGCCTTTAATTAGAGCTGAATAGACCACAAATCACAAGTGAACTGCATGTGTCGGTTGATTGGCAGGCAGGGCATACATAGGTTTCCTCGATTTCCAGTAAATGGATTTTTTTCTCCGTAAAGCCTCAGTTATGTTGTGGACACTGACAGCAGTGGACGCCATAGATGTGTAATTGTTCTCATTGTGCTAGTCAAGGGAAAGCATGCATGCAGCGATCCAATATACACAAATACAAGTCAGTCAGAACCGCTTATGTATGCCCACCAAACACCAAATCTACAAACTTTTCTGGTACACACTCAAATGTGTGTGAAACAGCGATTATGAAGCAGTGAAACTGGGCTCCACACTGCCGCAGCTAGATTATTAGGACCTACACACACATTTCACACTGTCATTAACATCAACTGCCGCACATGATTTGTTTTCTCACACGGAAACCCACTGTTGTCTTGGAAGTGTTTTGATTCATTAACTAGTGCATGAAATTCTGGAAACTTTTGGATGTAAAAGTTTTTGTAACTTAGCAATGCTTATCAAGTTTCTGAGAACAATTTAATCATTTAAAAAGTGCCGGTTAGTAAAAACAAAAAAAGTCAAATATTAGGTCTACCTCTACCTGACGCATGCCCCTTCACAGGAAACTTGATTTATTTCTTTATTACGCTCTAATATAGCATTGACCTCCCTGGTGCACCTCAAAAACATATATTGGGAACCTCTGAGTTCACACTGGGTCATCAAATCAATGTGTGCCACAATAAAAATCCCATGAGAGTATTTACTATAGGAGTGGTTCTCAAACAAGTACCACCTGAAAAAAGATTGAGCTCTCAAAGTGTACAACAAAAAGCACGGATATAGTCTTTATGAATATCACATACAGGAACTAACCTAATCATTTTTTAAGTTGTTTTAGATGTTGTACTGCAGCACTTGACCAAATAACAGGACAATATAACAGGTGTGACAGAATTAGTAGCACACCAACATCAGTCTTGAGTGAAAATGGAACAAATGCAGAAAAGTTCCTCAAAACAGTATATGATTCCTCGCTGAATTGAAAAAAAAAAGAAAGGAGACCAACACGCTGACTATTTTCAGGCTTGTAGTCATCTATATATATATATATATATATATATATATATATATATATATATATATATATATATATATATATATATATATATACCAACTTTGGTCTACATCCTCAACAGAGAAATGACATTCAGTTTGTCAAATATCAATGTTTAAAAGCACCGCCTCAGTTCCATCTGAGCTGAACAGTTCCATTCATATGAATTGATCAGCTTCACCTGCAACCAGGTCAGTTATTGGTCGTGCGCTGCTCACTCTTACGTAGTTGGAACACAGACCTTCATCTCCCGTGACCTTGAATCTCAATGATTTTGCATCTTTTGCTACTTTGCTGTCATTTCTTTCACAACAGGCAGCAGTGGCTCAGGAGGTCGAGCAGAGCTGTCCAACAACCAGACACTTAGCGGTTTAATGTCCCAGTCCACTTGTCGAAGTGTCCTTCGGAAAGATTCTGAACCCCAAATTGCTCCTCGTGACTCAGCGTTAGTGTGTGAGAGCGTTTGTGTGTGCGTGAACGGGTGCATGAGACTCATTGTGCTAAAGCACTTTGAGTGGTAATTCTAAGAGATTACAAAAGTGCCATCAAAATAATAATGAGAGCCGAGATGGGGGGGGGGGGGGGGGGGGTATCAACTCTACACTGCTACACTCATCCATGTGGATCCAGATTTAAATAAAATGCAACATGAGTCTCCAGAGTTTGTGTTTAGAATCTCTAGTCTCTATCTCTCTGAAATAATAGACACCATTTACTGGCCATTACTACAATAATCCAACTTTCTACTAAGTAAAGACTATCTAGCACTAGGGCTGTAGCAGTTATTATTCATACAAATATGAAAAATATTGCACAATTTTAAGCAAATAAGTTGAACAGCTACATTCTGAAAGAGGAGGGGAGCGTATCATCTGCATAGAAAAGGACAATAATGATAAAACAGTGATACAAGGACTGCAAGACACCCTTTCTTGAATTTGCACGGGGTAAAAGAGCAAGAGCATCAAACAAAATATGAGAGTAACACAATCCGCAAGAAAGAAAAAAATAATTATTATTGTATTACTTATGTTTATGAGTCATGCAAGGGTACATCCTAAATGTACACGTCTTTCTTAGGACCAACAATCCTGGCAACCTCTTGCAGGTTTATTTATATGTTGATTTTTTTTTCCTATTTATTTTGTATTTTGTACAGATTACAGTAAATTTTGTATTTCTTCTCTTTTTTTTATTTTACCTTCATAGTTAATGTCATGTAACTTATGTTGTTGAGTGAAGCACACACTTTTTCATTGTACCCTGTGTGCAATGCAAATGATGTCTATTCTATTCTATTCTGTTATATTACGTATTATATTACGTATTATATCACGTTATATTATATAATATTATATTATATTATATTATTTTATATTATGGAGGGTCAAGACGAAACAATATAACAGAGACTTTCAAATGAAACAAAATTCTTGTAGCTTGTCAGCCCGATTTCTGTAAATAGTAGTTGAACTATTTAACTGGGAAATAAATGTAAGTAAAGGTAATGTCCTCGGAAGTCATGGAGACACATTTGTGTGAGTGTGTGTGTGTGTGTGTGTGTGTGTGTGTGTGTGTGTGTGTGTGTGTGTGTGTGTGTGTGTGTGTGTGTGTGCATGTGTGTGTGTGTGTGTCCAGAGGCAGCCAATAGCTAAGTCGGGCACACAGAGGATGTTCAGGATCCAACAATAGGTAATTACCATTATCAGAGGCTGGCAATGCTGGAGTCACATCTTGAGTCCCTGGAGTCTGGTTAGAGCTGCACTCAGGTCTCATCCACACACACACACACACACATACAGACACACTCCCTGTAGTAATTCATCACGCCTGTAGGGATGTAGTACAGCAGCAGCAGACCTTGTGCTGCTTGCAAGGGCAGAGGGATGTAGAACAGAGGGACATGCTGAGGAGAAGTAGAGAGATATCAGGGCTCCACAGCCTTTCAGCATTTGCAATTTAAAGCACAGACATGTGCAAACTAAGCATGTGTGCAGATCAAAATGATTACAGAATTCATCTGACAGTTTTAACCTGATAACATTACAATCCACTGTTGTTTTTACATTTAAACAAAGTAAATCATGCTTCTATCATAACAGTTTTAAAACTTGAATGTATAGCATTTTTAAGTACAAAGGTTTTTTGATGTATATAATTTTATATTATACTAGACTTTTATTTTCACTCATCCGACACAGGGCGAGTCCAGTCCATCACAGGACCACATACAGAGACAAACAACCATTCACTCTCACTCTCACGGTCAATCTAGAGTGTCCAATTTACCTAATCCCCATATTGCATGTTTTTGTACTGTGGGAGGAAACTGGAGAACCCAGAGAACCCCCCCCCCCACACACACACACACACACACACACACACACACACACACACATACAGGTCATGCTGATGTGTCCATGGGCAAGACACTTAATCCAAAGCAATTTTCGGGATAATCAAAGTATTCTGATTCTGATTCTGATAATCCCACGATGCTCCAGCTGTGCCAGCAGCGTGTGAATGTGTATGAAAGATGAGGGACAGGAAGTGTGCTGCACATAGATGCGCTGTATGAAAGTGTGAGTGAATGGGTGTGAATGGCAAAACTGTAGTGTATCATCAGTGGGTCATCAAGACAAGAAAGGCACTATATAAATACAGACCAGTTACCATTTACAAAGGCAAGAGTGCTAACCACTACACCAACCGTGTGGTCCTTGATTCTATTCAGTTTGGACACAAATGAGACATGGCATCCTCCTCATTACATTATCACTGTATCACTGCATCTATGTGCAAGTAAGAAATGACTCTAGATTTCACTAAACTTCACTAAAGTGCTTCAAAAACTCAGACACACACTAAGAATCGTGACATGAAAGGCGACACAGTTTTTGTTTACACACAGCACCTGCTCTCAAATCTTATTGTGCATCCTCCAGTTTTTCCACCCACACACAAATTTCAATATTTACAGCTTTTCAGCACAAGGCACAGAGTTGCATTTCACCCAGGCAGTCCATCAAATCAAACAAAACCCGATTTCTATGGGCCTTGCTGCTCCTAATTAAAATAAAAACAAAGGCAAGTGGTTGACGTTTGGGTATTTTATTTTTTTTTAAAATGGTACCGACCTGGTACTACCAAGTGCTGAATCATCACTGCAGATTCAAATTAAATGAATTGGTGCCATCAGTATGGTCAATGGTCTGTATTTATAAAGCGCTTTTTAAGTCTTGATGTGTTGATGACCACTCAAAGTTGCTTTACTACAGTTTTGCCATTCAATCATTCACTCACACGTTCATACAGCACATGTATATGCAGTGCATTTTCTATCACTCGCTCATCACACCGTCATGCAGAGCCTGCTTGTTGATGCACTCACAGAATACCTACACCTTCAACCATCTCCCTGCTTCACACTCACAAAGAGGAAATGGTTCATCCCGTCCCACTTAACCACATCCAACATGAGAGCCTGCAGGCTGATCAGCCACACAGGCTGGTTACAGAGCTGGTTACAGAGCTGGTTACAGAGCTGGTTACAGAGCTTGTTACAGAGCTGGTTACAGAGCTGGTTACAGAGCTTGTTACAGAGCTGGTTACAGAGCTGGTTACAGAGCTGCAAACAAACACATTCATCGGGAAAACAGAGGCGTGTGTGAGCCGCTTCAAAGTCGAGCTCCGAGTCAGACTGTGCACGAGTCATAGCAGGTCAGAATGTTTCATTCCTCCTCCTCACAGTGCAAATAAAATGGAAATGGAAATGAGACCCTGAGTGAGACTGTGAGAGGGAGGTAGAACTAATCATTACTGTGGACCAGCTCTTGTTATCACTTGCAGACAAATATGAAAAGCTCATTTCTGCCAGGAGGAGAAGTCATCAGGAAACAATGTAATTATCATGGAAAATAATACCTTTAGACTTTACTAAACTTTATATAATGCAAAAACTTTGACAACTAATTGTATGAGAGTTTAAATGTAGTTTTGTCAAGTTTTGATATAGAATTGTTTAATGCTTTTAATGGTTTTTAAATATCTTAATGGACTTAATGTAAAGGTCGTGGCCTCTCATTTGTTCCCAGAGTGGAGACCATGAACTCTGGAGAAGCAGCATTTAGTGTCTATAGCACATACTTTTGGAAAAGCCTACTGATTGAACTGAGAAGAACCTCAACCTCTTAAGCTTAGCAGTCTCTTAATCCATCATAAACTACTTTAAACTACTTGTTTTATCCTATTTTAGTGCTTATTTCATTGCTGGATTTCAATTGATGTGACTATTTGTTAAACACCTCTGCGTTATGAATGTAGACAGTTTTAATTCAGGGTCTGGCCAGTCACAGAATAAGTAGAGACACTATTAGAAATCTGACAAGACAATACCACAGGAGATTTAGGTTTAACTGGTGATAATTACAAAGCTTAAATTTGCCAGCATATGTGACACTAAGCTGACGGGATACGAGTTCCACATTCATTAAATCGTTATATATATATATATATATATATATATATACACACACACATATACATATATATACATATATATACACATGACTAAGTCATGACTAAGACATGGCTGCCGTGAGACCAAGACCAAGCAAAAGTGTGTTGGACGGCTTTATATCAGCATATGTATATATCATAATTAAATGTGCAGGAAGTTTAAACTGTGTTCAAATGTGTACATCACCCAACACATGAACACTTGACACACATGAAACCTTGATGTGGAGGTTTCATTCTGGAGTGATCACCAGATAAATGTTTGAGGTTACTGTAACCTTTCCCTTAAAGCTCTGACCACAAATTAGAATTCAAATCAGGTCATCCTTCAGTCTGAGTGGACAACTGTGCCAGATTTGAAGAGATTCCCTAAAGAGTGTGGAGGGCCTAAAGCTACAGACCCAGCAAAAAGCCACAAAGCTTTGAATATAATTAAACCCAAAAAAAGAAGTGTGATGGGACTGTGAGAGCGTTTGAAGCTGAGAGAGGACGAAGAGGAGCAGGTTCAGCGAGAAACACAGAGATGAGGACGGCAGAATCCCAACAACCCTCATAGGCCACTGAGTAATCGTGGCCATTGGACTTGAAGCACAGACCTTTTTACTTCCATTACTGCAAGTGCAATGATGGATGTGAGCTTCTGTGTGTGTGTGTTTGTGCGCCTGTGTGTTCTATCCATCTTACTTGCACTAATGCCTGTTTGTCATAATTTGCTTTGTGCTCATCTGCAACATAGAGTGAAGACGTGTGCATTCTGAGTGCATTTGCTTCCTGTTCACACATCCACCCCATAAGCACCTTGTGACGACTTAAGTGCTGCCAGAGTGAGTTTTGACTGTTGGGTGTTGATGACCGGTCAAGCTTGTGCAAAGTCGTATTCAAACTGTGGACAGTTCTCTATGTTAGGGTTGATTACCTACGTTAAAGTTGGATATAAACAATTCTGCTGGCAACACTGACTCAAGTGACTCAATTTAGTGACTCAGAGGGAGCAGAATCATAAAAAGGCACCGGTTATTACAGCTCTAGTAACTGCACATGAGAAAATGAGAAATGTTTAATAAAACAAAGAGGAAAAAACAGCATGGGGGTGTCTTGGTTTTTCCAGGGAAGAGCAATGAATGTTTTAGATCCATTTCCAGGGTGATAAAATCTATCTTTAATCTGTTTGTCAGCGAAGAGGAATGCAGGAATCCTCCAGGACTGAGCATCACTATCTCTCTCTCGCTGAAGTAACAAATGCACATTACATTCATTTCACATTCGCGGTCCAAGGTTGAAATGAAACTAGCCTTTTGTCTGCTTAATATTGCAGTGCACACCAACCAACGCAGCCACCTGGCTCCAGACATCAGAGTGAGTGAGAGGATAAGAGCACAACTGTTAGCAGCTCCCTGTATTTCCCACGCACACACACACACACAGTGAAAATGAGCTGACTAAGTCATTTGTTAAGGTTTGGTCTGAGCATGTCATAAGTTGCCCTCAGGGCACACACACACACACACACACACACACGGTCAACCTATATGAAGACAAATCAAATATTTTGTTCAGTTTTGATCAAGTCAAGACAAAGGAAGTGACACAGTTATTATTTGGGCTCTTAGATGAAATACATTCCACAGTGAAGCTCATCAAACGCTCCCTTAACGAGCTATCGATCCCACCCGCCCCCCCAAACGCCACCGTGCTCCGCTTCTAACGGCACAATTCTCCAATTTCCTGGCAGCCAAGGTCTCTTTTTCTTAACAACGACATCTATCAAAGACAAGAAGGGGCCTGGCCACTGCAGGGGCCGGGGGCCAATTGGTGAGCACCTTCAGCAACAACGCAGAAAATGATTGAGAGGTTATCTCTGACAAGCAGCTTTGCTCGGCAAAGAAAAGGAGTGTCTGTACATGAGCAGAGACACAACAACCACAAGGTCTCTTTTTCTTTCCCACTGGTTGCACTAAGTGCAGACAGCCATGACATTAATCTGATGTCAGAGCTCATAATTGATTATCCTTGTTTGATTACGAGGAAATGCGTTGTTTTATGTGCATTTTAATTTCAACCCAGTGTGCGAGGAGTTCACTGCATTTCATTAACTGGGAACATCACATCATTATTATTATTATTATTATTATTATTATTATTATTATTATTACACATTATGTTAACCAGACCAGAGAAAGAGAGAATTTGATGTGATGTGGACTCAACTGACTGAGTGTCTCTATAAAACGTGAGAAATGATTATAATATTACAAATAACCCTTACCTAAGTATTAATTTGTCTTTATGGTATCTGCTCTATCCATAGCTTCAATTGGTCATGTAGCTGTAATTAAAAGTGATAAAAAAACTCAATCTGCACAGATTAAGAAGATAAGAAAAACAGTGAGAGGATTTGGTCTAAAAATATAAAACTAAAACTGTGGCAGGACTGAGTGGCTGGCTCTCTCCATCTCACACACAAAATATGGTTGCATATGGACCAAGATGTTCAGCATCATTTGTGTACCTGCCTCTTTCTTCTCAGCTCTCCTCTCTACATTTCTGTGCATCTCAATGAGCGGCTGATGAGAGTCTCTCTTAGATAGCAAATGATGCGACAGGACGACTCAACTCCGCCGAGAGGTAGCTGTTCCTTCTGGACTTTTCCTTTTTTTTTTTTTTTACGGCCCTATCAGCATACTTTGGTATGGAGTATAGCACATCACTGTGCAGCCAGGCTTTTTTTTTTAAATACCGGAATGCATTTCTCCCAAAGCATAGGAGAGAGGCAGAGGCTTATGTTCACGACAGGAAAAAAACAACAAAAATGCAGCTGAGATCTGGATGAAAGAGCCAAACTGCGGCTGTTCCACGGCGACATTTCACACCAACAGATGTAATATGGAATGAAAAAATATGTATGTTCATTCATTCTGAAACTAAAATGAAAGGGAAATCAACACTTTTAATACACAACACTGTTGTCATTGATGCCCAAACTGTGTAATAGTCGGCCAAGATGCCATTGATGTAAATGGGTCTGTTAAAATGTCATTGTAAAATGAACCAGACAGTGTATTCACTCTAAAAGAAGAATGAATTATAGCATGGTATAGTGTGGTAACACGTCAGTGTCTGTTTGTCACAGACACTGACATTTCATTGCTCCGACTAGTCGCTGATGGGTTTCAGACCCTTTCACAAATATAAAACGCTTTTCACTGCTTGCAAAGACAGGCTCTGAAAGATGATGAATTCAATCGCTCATATTATCTGACATTTTATTCACAAACCAAACTATAACCCACACACTTACTTTATTTAAAGGTACACCTGTCTAAATGCATGCTGGGGCAAATATCTAATCAGCCAATCAGGAGGCAGCAACTAGGCGCTAGACCTGTTTGAGACGACCTGTTCAAATTCAAACCAAAGCATCAGAATGGGAAACAATGGTGATTTGTGTGAATGGTAAACTGGATTTTTTCATACAGAAACATCTCAAACAACGGTTTACAGAGAACAGTCTGTCCATTAAGCAGCAGCTCTAATAACAGCAGCTCAAATAAACCTGTTACGCCAAAGGTGCGCAGAAGAACATCCAACATAATAATATAGAATAATCTGTCGATTAACCAAGTTTCACCTACACTATCCCGGGGAAGAATGACGTATTTCCATACAAGCTTGGCCGTCCTCACTATGTGACAGTGTTTGAAATTCTGATTCATTCCAACAGTTTTCATACTCAGTATTCACCCCTGAAGTTTAAGTCATGCTCTCTGAATACGAACAAGTGCAAGGGTGCTGGAGGTGTCAATGTAGTCATCTGTCTAGTGGAGACGACGTGGGCCCGTGGGTAGAAGGTGACGCGGTGGAGCAGCGTTTCGACTGACCGTAGATGTGTGGCCGGTGCGTCAGACAACAAACCCCCCCCCCACCCCCCCTGCCCCCAACACACGGGATCAATGGCCATCTTCTGTGGCGGCACTGAGTGTCAGGCACACATGGTCAGGCATGAAGGAACATGCGAGGGCACTCGAGACAGCTGTGTCTGTGGATACACGGCAACATGCTGCAGTCTGTCGCTGGTGTCTGACGTTACTGGACAGGAACCTGACGGTGCTGCTCCAACTGTGATAGAATTTGGAAAGTGTGGCGCAAATGATGCGGAAAGTAACAAAAGTTAAGACAAACATCACGTTACGTCAACGCATATGGGCACTTGACAGCGTGACCTGCCCACTTCTCGTTGCACTGTGTGGAAGCGTGGTGCCTCCTGCTCACATTCCTGCATGTTCATGACTTGGACCGGGATTTTCAGCCCAATTAAACACACCTCCAGGCCAGTTACACAATCCCTTAACTGCCCTCTTGTTGTATACACATGCACGCTGAGCTAGCATAACAGGAGCAGTGCCTACTGTTCACATCCTTCATAGAGAAAGTGGTGGAGATGTGCAGACAGACCTGCCTGACAAAACAGGGGTGGAGGCGTCGCCTGCCTAACACACGCCTTCTTAAATCATGATTCTACACTTTTACTAATAGAAGTACAATTATTCACCTGTAATGACTTGTGCCAGCAATCACCACGGCTTCAGGGGAGGAGAAATGTTTAATTGATGTTTTCTGCACACACTGGCAAGACTGTCATTTCTCTTCCTGTGCATGTGGATGTAAGAAGAAACTCCTGGCACTGTGTCAGCTAAATGTGACCAAAATGAACAGCGGTGGACCTGATTTAACATGACAAAGAGCTCACAGTGAATTATTCTGCAGGCTGATTAGACAGCTGTCAAAGGAGAGCGAGTCCTTTTGTCGGTGCACTAATTAATTCAGAGCTTCATTTCCAGGTTTGGCTCGTGAGTCCTGGTGCCGGACTGGAAAGGGACTTAGCAGACTGCATGGACAGCTGGGTACTAACTAAATACAGTTTTGGCTCAGAATCACCTACATCAACAAGGGAGGCAGTGAACACAGTTTCATGTCACAGCTTCAGCTTCTGGAGGTACAAATCTAACTTGAGTCAGTAACCGCTGACACACACACACACACACATATGCATTGGAACCGACGTGCTTCCCATTCACTTTGAACGCTGCAGCGTCAAGCGTCGGTGAACTGATTGTGGGTCCGTCGCTGTACTTTGCTCACATTGTGTGCAGCGGAATTCGAGAAGTTTTCGAGTATCCACGTGACAGCCAATCAAAACATGAACGCTAGCCAATCCAATCACGTTCATGCCTCCTGTCATTACCCCCATTTGGAGTCATACTTCGCAGATGCACGGAACAAATCGGGTTTCCAGTAACAGCTTCGGCAGTAATTACAATTCTAATCGTTATTCTACATGGCTGAAACAGAGCTCTCGGGCCAAGGTCGGCCTGCTTTTTGTCGGACGACGATCACATCACATCACTATCACTTTAGGAATGTTACTACATCATTGGCCACATGACATGCACTGATCTGCTAACATGCAACAGCCGCCAAGCAACAGTAGTGACACCATGTGTGTGTGTGAACGCAGTGTAATTGAAATAATGTTGGACTATGACGATGACACTAACCAATCATCTGCTTGAAAACCATCTAGCAGCCATGTTGCTGCAGTGCAAGTGCACAGACGAGGTTCACAGGATGAACGATGGACTTGGAACTAAACCACAGATTAGGAAATCAAGCTAAAACCCGGGATTAAATAAATATATCTGTTTAAGTGCTGAGGTGGGAGGAGCCATAGACAGAACTGAAGGCAGCAAGATCAATAGCATGACTTGTACACAATAGAGGACATCCTGTAGCTTGTGATTTTCCTGCTCCGTTTGTGGCTCTTTGTCACAACGAGACGTCAAACTTCCTATGAGAATAGACAGTGGACACTGAAGAAGCATCGGTCCCAAGGGAGTGACACTTTTCTGTCGCCCAATCGACTGACTGTCGTGGGTCTAGCTCCACCATACCATTATTCTGGTAGCCCAAGGGAAGGAGACCGCAAAACTGAGTTATTTTGGTACTATTCCATATAAGAATGCAAAAGAATATGTACCGTACTGATCTTAACAACTCGGTGGAAACACAGCTAAAGAGATTGATGTGGTGCAACCTTGTGCAAGCATAGTAAAAGAGTAGCCTCTGGAAACAAGGCAATTATACATCTTATTTGGGGCAAAGTCACTGATCTTTTTAAGTTTTTTTTAATCAAATTTGACTGATGATTCCATATAAGTTTATTTTATGTGCAAGCTACCATTAACAGTGGAGTTGTGGCTCTCTCCCCCATTCATTCAGATAAGCGTCTGCTCTCTAACGCTTGAAACAGCTGCCCAGAGATGTTAACCAAAATGACAGCTGAGTTGCTAGACTTTCCTACGAGGGGATGGTGAGACATGACGGTATGTCGCGAGTGAACGGGGACGACCCAGCACATGAAGTGTGGAGCTCATGGACTCACCCGACAGTGTGCGGTGACATGACTTCTCAGTCAGTGCTGTGGGAGATGGATTTGTGTGTCGCTCACGCCGTTATCTGTTCACACTTGGGGTTGGCAAACAGCTGAACCTGTAGCAAACATGAAAGTGAAAATGAAGTGATAGAAAATGAGAAGTCACATTAAAAGTCTTGTGCAAGCTGAGTTCACAACATCTGCCACCGTGCATCAGCTCTGATTAGTATGTGCACAAACAGGACTGAAGAAAAGGGCTGACTTGGATTTTATAACCAGTCTAATAGTTTGGTTGTATTAGAACATTTACATTTACTATGCACTGCATGTATTATAATGATTATAAATGTGTTTTTGTCAGCTATGTAGACTGAACATTTTTCTTTTCTCATTTAGTCTCCAACATAAGGTATCTTTCTTATTCTTCCTTACTTAATCAGCACATTAATTGATGATGTTAATATCAATTGTAGAGGTATAAACATCCTGAACCCTGAAAACCACATCCACACTCAAATATCACAACACGGGAAATCAAGAAAATGATTTAACGCTGAAGATTCACCATCATTTAACGATGTGAAGTGACACAGCACGGTGCAATTCTCCAACAAAGAAAAGCAAAATGTAGATTTTTATCTGTCTTCATGCAACACGCTGTCGACTGAGGCCACATGTCGACAGCGTGTTCAGAGCAGCGAGCAGAGGGACGGGGACGGGGTCACGGCGAGAGCAACCAGTCGCACACAAGACAGCAAAACATGGACTGTACACAATTGGAAATGACAAAGATAGACAACACTGCCACCAGCCCCATTCAAAAGCATTCCAGCAGCGGCTACAAACAATAGCAGACCCGGTCTCACACACACACACAAATGAATCACAATCTGTGAGGACGTAGCACAAGCACACAAGCACCCCCCCCCCCCCCCCCCAAAGCCAAAAAGAAGAAGGGGTACCAAAGAAATCCCCCAACTCTCTCCCTCTCTGTCTTTCTCTCGTACACACACAGAGTGAAGGAGGATAGGGGGGCTGCAGAGTGCTGGCATTTGGCACGAACAGACGTTCACAAAGCCCTCGGGAACCCAGAGATGAAGGAAAAGTGAGGGGGAGGGTGGAGGAGGACGAGGAGGGGTTGCAGTGATGCCATTTCCAAGCAGGCAGCCTGTGGAGCAAGGCACTCAGGGAGAAGGAGAACAAAAACGAACAGAGGGAGGGCCTCCCTCCACCCCCGCCCCCCCACTCACCCACCCTTTTTTTTTCCCTTCTCCATGTGGAGGTCACTGTGCTCAGGAGGTCAGCCTCTGCAGGCAGGAGCAGCTCCTCTGCAAAATCTCATGCACACTTTATCTGCAGTGATGCAGTCGGAATTCAGATACAGCTCCGTGCACCGGCAGGAAGGCGAAGCCTCACTGTACCACGGTAACCTCTACCACACACACACACACACACACACACACACACACACAGGCGAGGAGATGCAACAACAGAGTCGCTTCAGCCCCAGGTCCAACAGTGGATTCTCGCGTATTGCAGCCACATATCAGTAGATTAGTTACATGTGGAAATGTGAGTTAAAGCCCCCACAGGCATCGACGTGTTTGTCAAAATGATGCAGCCATGAAAACAACATTGTAAAAGCCTCGGGTGGAATAAGTAGCTGTGATATTAGAGAAGAACCAGTAACAAGCAAACAAGTCCAACATTTTGGTAGATAGGATTTCCTGCCAGATTAGAGGTAATCTGTGTTTGTTGTGGGGCTGCAACTACAGATTCTTGTAAAAATCAGTCTGTCAATTTCAGTCGATTATTTCCTTGATTAAACAATTCAACGTTTGGTCCATAAAATGTCAGAGCAATGTCAAAATGAAATGGAAAATATCAACCAGTGTCCTCAAATGTTTCAACCAAAACTTAAATTAAAAACAGTGTACTGTTAAAGAGGGCCAATGGAATCATAAAAAAAGAAATCTAATTTAGCAAAATCTTATTTTACAAAAAAAAAACACTGATTAACTGATTATCAAAAAATGGGATTATTAGTTGATTCATTGTTGCAGGTCTAGTGTGTTTTTAATGGCTAATGCACTGCATTTACATGATGCTTCTCACAACTGTTTCATCCGTGAGCCTCTACACACTTTTATTTTCCATCATTCACACACAAGCCAGGAGCAATCTAGGGTTCAGATTAGAGTAGCTGGTGATCGAACTATTGACCTTCTGGGTAAAAGACAACCTGTTTTACCGATTTAGCCGCCTCCCCCCACCCCCAGCATTGCAAAGGAAGGGTAAGCTTAGTTCCATTAAGGGGAGGAGAAATGATCCAACAAAAACAACTCCTGTAAAGCTCATTAATAAATCAGAAGCTTTTTGCTCGTTAGAGATGCTAATCCTACATTTGTGCAATGTCAGCGGAGAAGCACTGACAGGAAAAACCTCCATCTTGGTAACCTTTCCCATATCAGTCCTAAATGGTTCACTCCAAGACCGGACATGTAGGCACTCCATACAAGAAGAGATTCAGGTTATTAGGCTGAACTTATCTCTATAAAACTGCTTTTTTTTGCAGAATCTTGAGGCAGAATCAGGGCCGTAAGTCCCCCGGTTTCTGTTTCTAGCTCACGTTTGAGCCAACTTTGGCTGCCCGCAGGTAAACAGTCTGTGTGGGAGACCGGGAACACAAGGGGCAGAACAGACGGACGGAAATGCATCGACTATCGGCTTTTTAATCGATCTGCACTCGTTATGCAGATAGCTGTTTATAGAGATCAAAACGTGCCAGTTGTGGAAACACAAAAAGAATGTCTCTCAAATGCGTCTACATTCTTGCATCTCACGTTACTCTTTGGACCGTAAACAGTAAGCGGAACGGAAAACAAAAGTCTTGGCTCAGATATCCGCTTTCTTCCCTGGAAGCTCCGAAAAAAAGCCCACAGAGCCGATGGTTTCTGAGATTAGCGGCGAACAACAGCGCGTTTCCAAATTGCAATAACAATCTAAAACAAACAGCACAACACACGACATTTAAATGGTTGTTAAACATTCACTTTGGTGTTTTTGTCCTTGTCCCAACTCTCCAATGAAGCTATTCAAATCCTAAACAACAAAATGATGTGTTCTCACAAGTGAAATGCTCTAAGTTCATTTTCAAATCCAATAGTCTGACATTAAATCGGAAAGAGTTTGGGAGGTGCGTTCATTTAGAGGACAAGCTTCGAGGAAAACACAGTTGTTACTCTGCAAATGAGATTTCTTTGGTGTCTCTCCAATAACAACTGACTGCAGGTCTAACATTATCGTCACTGTAGCTACAACTAACAGCAGCAGGAAGAGCCAATGCTGCTGGTCACAGTAAATCACATTAACACGGCAGTGTACTGGCTTAGCTCCAATGAGCCTGTGTGAAACAGGTGAAGGGGATGGGTGTGAGGAAGGAGGTGCGGGGGAAAGAAAGGTGAGGAGGAGGACGGAGAGAAGGCGGTGTTAGAAAAAGAGGCGAGGAGGAGGAGGAGGAGATGGAACACGCAGGCCGGCACAGCAAGTGAACAGACAGCTGTGTGTGGCTGCTTGGCTGCCTGCCTGCTGAAAGGTGAGAGGAAGCATTGACACACACACCCTCCACACACGCACAAGCAGGTGTGCATGTGGTAAACAGGTAGACACAGACAGACCACAGACCAGATGTGCCCATCAGTCTCATGTGAAATCACGGTCTCCTCCGTCCTGATGCTTTTTACAGAAACCTCCCTATAAAATGACAGTTTGTGTAGCTCCACCCTCCACTGACTGCTGCTAACCTTCACTCACACACTCAGGCTGGCACAGCCATTCTAGTCAGGACACTGCATTGACGTCCATTCAATAAGGACAGCCTGACAAAAGTAGAGGTCAACCAATATGGGTTTTTCAATCAGAGCAGCTGGTATATGGTCGATATATCCTTCATGCCATTTTTGCTTTTTACCTTTTTTTTTCCTCCATTTTATCAAACCTAACAGTTTAATATTAATAATAATAATAAGAGATGGTGCACAAATATCACTGTGCAATTTGGTTAAAATGTCTGATTGGGATATTGCTGATATATATAAGGCGACTGCAATGACTGTGTTCTGATGCAATAGAACAATTTTGTCCAAAATTGAAATGTTGATGTGAAAACAAATTCATTGTTTAGCCTTACACACAGAACTGCTTCAGTTAAACCAACATTCATTGAACAGCAATAAAGGTGTGTCTCTCCAGACACCAATTCCTTCAAAATAAAGCCCCATCCCTTACATCAGAGGTCTCAAACCTGCAGCCTGTGAGCCACATGCAGCCCTGCCAATTAATTCCATGCAGCCCGCCACTCGATATCAAGGTATAATGAGTAATTTGGGTATGTTTTTTTTAATGAATATATTCATGCTGCATCATAAATATGTTAATATTGTGAAATATTTATCATGCCATTGCAAAACAAACACTTTTATTTTGAAAACCAAGCAGAAATATGGTCAGGGATGGATATCGTTATTGTGATATCATGATGGAAGCTCTTTTTTGTAAGAATTAGGATTTTTTTTTCACTTGACTGGCCCCTGACTGACGCTCAGTGGCCCCCAGGTAATTTGAGTTCAAGACCCCTGGCTTACATTAACTAGAACCAGTTAACCAGTGCCTCAAAATTGAGGTTGTGTCTCACTAGGACCAGGCTTTGGCCCCCAAGGGGAACAACGGTTCTGACAAGGTCAGTGTTTATGGCAGAGAGGGTTCTGTCAAGGTAACACAATACCGGCTGCACATGCAGACACACACAGAAGCAACAACTGGAGCTGGTCTGAAGTGTCCCGTGGGCATTCAGTGAAAACAAGTGTGCATGTTAAGCAGCTCTCTCGCTCTCGTGTGTATGTATGTGTGTGTGTGTGTGTGTGTGTGCACATGCACCTCTGCTGCCATCATGTTTCCTTCACTGGACAAAAAAAGAATCCAAGCATTTCCTCGTGTCCCCGGGCTTCCAGCTCATGCACACTCATTACTATTCCTTCTTTTGACTTGCATTGCAGTGCAGCTGCTGGATGTGCCTCACACAGCAGCACTGACTGTATAATAGGCTGCAGGTAGTTGATGTAAAGGCGCGGGTGCACGGCCTGGATTTACTGGGCTTTTTTTTTATTATTTCTCTCCTGACAGATTGTGAAGTTGGAGCTTCTGACGCCTGATCGATAACAGATATGCACCTGCCTCGGTGCAGGATTCATTAGTATTAGGGCTTACATGCAGCAAAAAGCGCTTCGATTCATTCACATTTGACTTCAGATCACCACATTGTGTTTGAATCACGCAGGCTGAAAGACAAGGGGGAAGCAATGATAACTACACACCATCAGGTCCGGATGGCTGCAGCAGGACCGGACTATCATGTCTCTGTGTGTGCGTGCGTGTTTGTGTCCCATGCATCTGAGGCTGGAGCCCCGCAGTACACACACACACACACACACACACAAGCGTTTTCCCTCCACACACACTCTCGTCCTCCACAGATGCAGAAACCGGTTTAAATCAAAGCAGCTGCTCCAGCCTCAGGTCACACACCTTGTCCCATTGAAGAAAAAGAAAGAAAGAAAGAAAAACGAGAACCACCATCACCGATTGTGGAAACCCGCGTCGCACCCGCACGTTTTCCCCCCCGCACACCTCTTCTTAACTTTGCCACCACCATCACCATCTCCCACCCACCCCGCGTCTCAGCTGAGGACTCACCCGGCCATGCTGCTGAATATCCCGGTGAAGGAGTGCGTCCTGCTCGGTACCATCCACAGCTGTAGAGCCGCTCCGACACTCAACTGTTCACTGACCGTCCGCTGTGCTGCTACTACACTGCTGCTACTGCTGCTGCTGCTGTTGCTGCTACTGGTGCTGCTGCTGCTAGAGGTGCTGCGCGCTCACGACGGGACAGGGTCGCGCGCAAGCAGTGCGCGGGCACAGCGCAGCCTGCCGGAGACCGCACAGATTGGATTTCTCGCCCCGCATTTGTGTAACGGGCCATGCTAATGTAATTAAAATGTTCATTCATCACTTTAATTGATATTAAACAAATATAACCTGCAGTTATTCGCAGAGCCATGGGATGAGTGGTTGATGCACTAACACATGTGGAAAACACCTACATATCACATCAAATCTAATAAAAAAATAATAATAAATAAATAAAATAATATGAATATAAACTTTTTTATATATAAAAAATGTTTTATTTGACCATATAATTGAAAGGCTAAAGTACAGGCTATAAGGCTCAACCATTTGGGGAAAATATGTAATTGTGATTTTTGTGATTTCATTAGCAACGCATCGTTTTTTGAAGTCAAGATTCAGTTTAATATTCACTGTAAAGTAAAAATGAGTGTGCACAAAACACCACCAACGTCATTAAGTCATCTGTGTTTTATTGCGAGGATGAGAAATTAAAGATAGGATTTGTTTCCCCATTTACGAGTTAGTTTTTAATATGCACAGAAGACAGATCAATCAAAAAAAGAAGAAGGAATAAAAGAATTACAGTCTTTGCAATTTGCTAACTGTGCTGTTTCAAACTGCAATTACAATCTGAAAACGATTAATAGTTCAGCCCCGACAGGCTGGCAATAAAAGAACCTAAATGTGGCACAGCACTGAATATCGTTTTGTGTTTATGAATGACTTTCAGTCAAAATCAGCAGCCACACAGAAACAGCATGATACATGATGACTGCTATTATAAAGTAACTTCTTACTTACATTAAAGCATCAAAAAGGAACAAAGAGTATGTCTGCGTTACCAAAAAGGTGCAAACGCTTATACAAACCATGTTAATACCAAAAAGTGTACCGTTAATGAGGTAAATGATGTCAAATCTCACTGGTTGGCATAATCCTGTTACTGTTTACTTCCCACTCAAGTGATAGTTCATGTTTTTGTGTGGTTGAATGATTCTGTATGCAGTTTATTCGTGTAAAAAACACACATTTTTAAAGGTTTAAAGAGTGACCTCTGTGCCATTGAAACGCTGCTGAACTGTAAACAAGTGGCATCATTTGAGTTCCAGCTGAAGAAAAGATAAAGGTTAAAGGGGCAGTGATGCAACATCAACAAATGCCAAGCGCCGGCAAATACCAAAAAAGAAACTTGGGAGATTTAATAATGGTAATGTGTGAGAAACAACCCCAGGAGTATTCACTGCCAACTAACAGAGTGGCTCCATTCACTGTTGATGACCTCTGATAAAACAGTGTGCCAAAAAGGTGAGTGAAGCCGGCTGCCAAAATATGTGGAAACTAATAATCCCTTCATGTTTCTGCTTGTTATGTTTGCAGGGAACCAGCATGCATATCCCAAGTGAACAGCTAGTGTGGACATTTTTGTCTAATGTGATAGGGGAAGCTGTCGTCGGTGTGATTCCCCATGTGAACTGGAACAGAACAGAGAGACCATGAGCTGATGTTTCAACCTGTAATTGAAAAAGTAAAAAGACCAAATTAAGTGTACTGGAAGGTGATTTAGCACTTTAACCTGAAGGCAGTTTGTCCATTACAACCTAATTGTTATTGACTGGAGCAGGAAACTTAATCTGTGATATGTCTAAATAAATAATAGGCTCAACTGTGCTTAATTATGGCAAACTATTGACCAGTAAATGTAGGGCTTGACTTCCATCCGTATCTTAGACCATCAGGCTGTTACATCCCCACAGGGAAAGTCTGCAGACAAACAAACGTGCACTCACCTGACTGTCATGAGTCTGTATCGGCATCATCATGTTCTGCACCAGGGTGATCGAGACCCGATTGCAGGGTGTGGTGCAAAATAAATGAGTCTTTAATTAATCACACGAACAAGCAGGTGAAAACAAACCAAAAGGAATAAAAATTAAAAAAAAGTGAAAAATAGACAAAAAACTAAATCAAACAAGGAATGTGTGTGTGTGTGGGGGGGGGGGGACTGCTAAATACATTAACTGGAAAACATAAGGAACAAACACAGGAACGGGCTCACAAACACAAACCCACTGAACTAAATAGATAAAGCAACAAAGAGACGGGAGAGCACAGAGACTAAATACACGAGAGAGGCAGGGATAATTGAACACAGGTGAAAAACATCAGGGTGGGACAGATATCACAGAGGCGGGAAACAGAACAAATAAGTCAAAAGAAGAACTACATAAAACTGACAAAACAAACACAACTAAATGCAGGGTTTCATTCAATCACTTAGATGTTCAGTTATTTCCATAGAAGCTGAGTTTTTGTAATTTTGTCTTATTTCAGATCATCCCACTCCTTGGATTACCTGGAAATGATTCCGTCTCAGTTCCCTTTTTTCTGTTGAGAGAAGGGAGGAGATGCTTCTGAGAAGAAGAGGAGAAACCGGGATATAAGAAAGCATCCACTCCTGAAATCCCTTATCAGACTGTCATATATCCATGTACCACAGAAATTCCATTGTCATTTAGGTTTATATTTGATTTTTGTTCCGTTTCAACCATTTTATCATTCAAACATGCAAATCAGACAGAAAACCAACCACAATCACCCATATCTAAATCAACCTATCATCAGACCTGCCTAATCCAATATTGTCTTCACATACAGTAGAGTAAGGTAGTGAAAGACAGCCTATAATTGTCTACACCTTCACAGTCTTTTTCAGGGATGACCATGAAACCTGCTTGTCTTTGTTTAAGCTTCACCATTGAGTCCAATACATTTGTTCTGTGGGAGTGAATAAATCCCACGGGGCTGCAGTCCAGCCTTCAGAATTTTACAGCTTGGTTTTTACATTCTAAGCGCACACACACACACACACACACACACGCACATGGTTCATGTCCAACATTTCTTACTTTAACGGTGGCAAAAAAAGGATGCATTATTTGCAAGCGTTTTATGCATAACATTTCCTTTTACCATTTCCCTTAAAAGCCATCGCGGTGGATTGCTATTATATTGCTTGATTTGCAGGAAGATAGGAGACATATCTGCAGAGGTATTGTTTCTCTGCTCACTCTGTGAGTATGTATTTTTTCCTTAATTCATTGTATCTCTGCACAGTTTTTTTTATATAAATATATATATACAGATAATGGAGACAGGCTGATTTAAAAGATGCATATTGTCACAGGAGCCCTGGCTGACTGCAGCTGCTGTTCTGCATGATAACAGAAACTCATCACTTTTAGTGTTTGAGGAGGATCTCCGGTCTGGGCACTGCCATGTTCACGGGATGCATCAGTGCTCTGGCTTCATCGTGGCCGCCGCTGATAATTCACCGTTCGTTGAGGACAACATCTCATGTACAAATGTTTTTTATATCTTTACACAGTCAGTGTCGCTGCAGCAAGACAGACAACTGATATTAATCTCACATTTTATAAATCCCTCATTATTTAGTTTGGCTGTGCATGCACTTTGTTGTGCATATTTGTGCAATTACCAACCAAGTGCTTTATATTTCACCCTCACAATAACACAAACCCTCACAGTCGTGACTGGAAAGACAGGGAATTAAAACCACCGACCCTCTGAATTGTGGATGTGCCACAGTTGTCTCTCAATACTTGTGATCGGGACAATTGCTATTAATTAAGAGCTGACCTGGTGTCGTTTTTTTTTTATTCAAATGGCATGACTCACATGAAGTGTCTCGCACACCATGCTGTTCACACAAAAGACTGCGAAAACAACTGCTTAGTCAGGAAATGAAATGAATAGATAAATAAAGCTGCAGCTGCTGAGAGACGGCAAAAATAATTGTCGCCGTTTCTCTGCGTCACAAAATCGCTCTGCTTGAATCGCTTTGGACTCTTTGCAAATGTTAACACTGTGGCTCATACGCAGCGTGGTGGAACTCCTGCAACATGCACACTAATTGTTGCATTAACATTAAGTTATAATCATATAAATCTAAAGTATCTTCTCTTACATTCATTTTAGTTGCTTTACATTGTTAAAATGGAAGTAAAAACTGGTGCACGGGTGATAAACGTGTGAAAAAATATTTTTGAACTTTTAATTAATTGCATTAATCACAATAAAGAAGAAATTCATCCTTTGACAGCCCTACTTTTTACACTGATGTGCAGGTTTTTACAAAATGCACATACACAATGCTGGGGTTCGACAACTCAGTATCCATGAGCTGCCATTATCTATTTGTACAAACCACAGAGACGTGTGAGCTCATGTTTGTGAACTGAAAAGACACTGCCTTCTTACAGATGTGCATATGAATGTGAATGTGCTTTGAGGTTAATGTTAAGAATTTACAGCTAGACTTGGTTTTAAAAGGCAAGGAAAGGAATTATGGAAAACTATGACAATATTTTGTCTCAAACTGGGTTCATCTCATCACGTAAGCACCACCACCAACCACATTTCACGTCACCGTCCCCTGTAACCGTAATTTTGCTCTGCTTCCCTTTAGCATAATATTGTCCCAGATAATATTCAGTTGCTGTGCTTTGGATTGCTACAGGTGTTTGGCTCCTACTGCATGATTTATAGGGGCTGTGCATTCTGAAAGTATGCATATTTTGTCTACACTGATGCTCACACTTCTGCATAAATACCAAGATTATAGATCTAATAGAGGCATACTTATAAAGTTGATTTGGGGCTTTTCAAGCATGAGCATGTAAAAAATTGGGTGGCTGAGGACAGATGTTGCCATCCCTGCAGACCTTGCTGCCTGATCAGACAGCGCTTCATGACTCTGAGCTTGAATTTACTGTAGTGGAGGACTCCAATTCAGTTAAAAGACCCAGCCTCTCATCTTCCCTCTCAACAACAAAAGCACAGCACACACTCTGTTATATGACCATTCCCCCTGCCAACATCTCCCAATGAGGATTTATGTAGAGCTCAGTCAGTGATCTGATCTTTAAATAGAGCTGCTGGATAACAACAGGGCAAAATGAAGTGACCTTTGAATCATATTTTCGTCTCCACTATCATTATTTTCAGTAAATGGTGCAGAAAGCCTTGCATTTCCTTGTCTCGTTTGACATAGCTGGTTGTACGCTCAGTGAAGCCACAGCAACTGGAGAGTGCTGCAAAAAAAACTACATGTCTCTCTCTCTCTCCCTCCCTCTCTCAGACTGACAAGTACCCAGATGTCTCTCTGTCTCTCTCTCTCTCTCTCTCTCTCTCTTTCAGTATTTCACTGTGGATCTTTTCAATTCAGTGAATTTCTCCACTGATGAGTTCTGTCACCGAACTGTCCCTCCCTCCCTGACCTGAATATCTCCACCATCTGATGATCTACATTAAGGTTATTTTTATATCTGAACCAGACTGAGGCTGTTCCTCAAGTTTCGTCTTTATTTAATGTCAGTCATTCCAAATCTATCTTCTATGCCCTTTATTTATCTAGACTCTTTCTGTGTTTATGTCCTTGCCTCTGTGTGTGTGTCTCTGTTTACATGTGTGTGATCTGTATCTATCTATCTATCTATCTATCTATCTATCTATCTATCTATCTATCTATCGCGAATCAGTGTCTTTGCATAGTTTCCATTTTTTGGCCAGTTTTTAGACAGTGAGACAAATATTCAAACAAGTGTTATTTTAAATATGTTGTATACTGTTCAAATTTCACTACATTGTTGTTTTGTTTAAAAAGAAACCTTTTGGTTTTTCTTAATTTTAAGTTATTAATAGATTATTTTAATAACTGCCAGATAAAAGTTAAAAGTTCTAAAAGCATAAGCTCTTACTCACGGGACATTTTTCTGACCCTTTTTTTAGTTAAAATAAGCAACAACAAAAAAAGGCTCAGACAGAAGTTCCCTTTAAGTTAGAGTGGGAAAAAGTCAGCTCTGGACGAGAACTCTTGTGCAGTTCATCATGACACTTCTATTTAGATGTAGATTTAATTGTCCCCAGGGGGTGGTTCCTTTTCACAGCACAAACACACACACTCACACACACACACAAGAAGCAGACTAGTAAACAGCGAGTGTGTAAACAGCACACATTTAACTCACAGCAGTGACAACATAACATTCATCATGGCTTTATTGTTTAAAGCAGATATAGCTGCTGGGATGGGGGCTTTTCTCCAAAGCGAGCCTGCCCACACCTCAGCGCTCTGTCTCTTCTCCCAGAGGGCAGAAGGTTTATGTGGTGGCTGAGTGTCTGTGAAACTGTGCTATTGTGGCTGTGATGCATGTTACTGGCTGATAGTTCTGTAATAGTAGGTGGAAGAAGTAGCAGCATTTTTACACATTTTTATTTCGCTTGGACACAGATAACGTGTTGAAACAGCAGGGACGGTACGGTAGAATGATAGAAGAGGAAGAGGAGGCGTGCGTGTGCGTTTTTAAATGGCCGAGAGCCTTTGTTTGCTGCTTAAGTGGATATTTTGTCTGATGGTAGAAACAGTTTTTGTCCTGCTGCTTTACTGATAAGGATGTGCTGCTGGGGTGAGGGTGGCTTAATTATGATGTCTTTGGTTTCCTCGAACATTGAGGTTACGCCACAAAGTGGAATATAATGTGTTGTCACTGATCTGGGTCCACTTTCAGTCTTAAAATAGCAATTTGACATATTGCCACATGTATAATTCAAGAGAATGGGTTGATTGAGGTGAAGACTTACAAGTCACGGACATTCCGCAACGCTAAGCTATGTCAAAGGAGGGGAAATTCACATTAAACACTGCAGACTTAGTTCAAATCATTTGCTCAAATTTGAGTTATTTGGCCTAATCCCTCGCTCAAATAAAGCACTAGCCCTAAGCCAACACAAACACGGTGTCCAGGCCAGATTATACACATCCAGATCTGGTCAAAGAGGCTTTGCCGCACATGATTAATTGGTCCTGTTGGTATAAATGAATGTATACATTTTGACTGGGCCCATCCGGAAAGAGGAACAGTTTTTGTCCTGTCCTCAATTTCCACTGCTTTATTCTGTATGATAATGTGCTTCTGGGGTAAAGGTGGCTTGATTATTATTCCTTTGTTTTTTTATTATTATTATTAACATTGAGGTTAGACCATAAAGTGGAATATATAGTCATAATGAGTTTGTATTGTAAGTGGTGTTGTACAGTAGGTTGTTCCACTGATATGGGTCGTCTTTCACTCTTAAAATAGCAATTTTACAGTGACCTCAGTGACACAAACTCACCAAATGAGGCAGCAGTAGACGGTGTCCGCTTAAGCCGAAAAACATTTCTTTCCAGTTGACATTCTTGTAACAAAATGACACAAACTTCAATTTTCTGTTACAAACAAAGACATTTGAGAAGTTCTATGGCTCTTTAAAAGTCAAAACTGATGAATGATAGGTTTGTCAGAGGTGGTGGGCTGGAGACCCGAGATGAGATATGACTGGCAGGTTCCAAACGGTTACTGGACTCCGGACACAGCTGGCTGACTAACCTAAAGCGCAGGAACACGGCGTGTTAGAGTAAACAGATGAACAGGTAATATCAGAACAATGCACGCTGATGTCATAACCTTTGTGTCATCAGGTGGAAACTGCAGGGAAGAGTCAGGGTTTAAACACAGACTACAGACCAATCTTGGCTGAGCACAAGAACTGGCGGGAGCAGATATCCACAGTAGTCCTCCATGGCCTTTGGAAAAACCACTGACAAAATGAACTCTCCATGACCAAAAGTGTACAGAAAAGTGTTTGATTTGTCACACTGAGTTCTCTCACCATGATTCAGACAGCTAATTGCCCCTCAGAAATGAAGAATCTCTAATACACTGCTGCATACACAAACAACACCCAAATAAATGAGCATTGGCTTCTATGTCTCGCATGTTCCATGTACTTTTTGGCTTCAGTCAATGCTGCATATGAAGGAAGGACATGATTACAAACAAGCAGCAGCTGTGACAATCAGCTCACCTGCAAGTGCTTGCATAAGCCAAATTTTCCATTCCTGGACTTCCTCCTGCGGCGGACTGCCAGCCACGCCCACCCCTACATATGGCTATGTTCAGATGACCGGCCACATTGTTCAAATCCAATTCAAATGTATTCCATTACAGATCAGATTTGTTGGTTCACATTCTAACGCAAGTGTCATCAACAACAACAACAACAGGAGAGAGACTGCCAGAACCGGTGGAAGACAACAATTTGACCATTACCGTTCATGTCGTATGGCCACATATTGGATATACACCGTATCTTATCGAGAACCACATACTGAAGTGACACAGGTATGAATTGAGCAATTAGATTTGAAAATGACAATCAAAATAAAAGCAAGGCATTTAAAATCAACATTAAAATCAAAATTGTCATTAAAATCAAGAGAGATATATTTGCCAACACAACGTGCATTCAAAAGACAAGAATTAATTGATAACTGAGATGATTATTGAAGAATTTAAGAAAAAGGTAAATGCATTAAATAATAAGGTTTTCAGGCCTGACAGTCTGAGCAGACCTCAGGTCTTCAGGAGGTTTGTTATACAGGTGAGGAGCAGAAAAACTGAATGCTGCTTCCCTTTGTTTGGTTCTGCGCCTGGGAAACACACAGCAAACCTGTTCCTGATGATCCTAAAGCTCTGGATGCTTCATAGGGAACTAATAAGTCTAGGATGTATTTTGGTCCAAGATCATTCAGTGCTTTGTAGACCAAGTGTATAAGATTTTGTGATGTGTGATGTGGTCAAGTTTCCTGGTATTAGTCAAGACTCTGGCAGCAACAGTCTGGACCAGCTGCAGCGGATTGATTTTTTTGTTATGACCCTTTAAAGACACCGTTACAATAATCTAATCTAGTTTTCCTTTTAACCGTGTGATACATTGTGTGTGTTTTTTTTTTGTTTGTTTGTTTTTCTTATGGAGAAGTTGGTTGAAATGGTTGAAATAATAAAACCAGGCAATTAAAAGTCATATAATACATAAATTAACATGGTAAAACTCTAATAGAATGAATAATAATGTAAACAATTAAGAAGAGCATGCAATGAGACCATGTGCTAACAATATAAAAGGCTTTCGTAAACTACATTCATCACCAGGAAATAGTTGTCATCATGCTAATTTCCTCATTTCAGCCCAAGCTGCCACAAACACCGTTAATATACACATCTGTGGACGCGTAAATAAGTGACGTCATTTTGTTTAACGAGGTCTCGCATGTTTACAGAAATACACAATATAATCCTAGAGAGTGAGGCTCACCCTTCTACTTTATGTACTTTATAGATTTATACCTAAATAGTGGTTTGTAAGTCACTTCCTCTCTGTGACGCATGTCAAAAGAGGGCGAATTCACGTTAAACACTGCAGTCCTCACTCAAATCATTGGCTCACAGTTGCGCTCTTTGGCCTAATCCTTTCCTCTAATAAAGCACTGGCCCTGCGCCAACACAAACATGGTGTCCAGGTCAGATTATTCACATCCAGGTCTGGTCAAAGAGGACTTGCTACACATCACTGATGCCGTTGGAATAAATGAAGTTACACATTCAATACATTCTCACTTCTTTTATTCAGTCAGTTCACATGAATGCGACTCGTTAACACCGTCTGCTTTACCTCTTCAGTAATCTGTTCATATTTTTCTTTACTCTTACTTGTGCTGTGAAACTCAGAGACCCGTGTTGCTGTGGAGACCATTCAGCACATAAATAGTGAGCTCAGGGGTCACCGTTCAATTGACCCCCTCAGCTCTGTGCACTCTGTGTCTCTGAAGGCATTTCTATGTGTGAGCTGTAGTCAAACCAATTGCTGCATGTAATGAAACAAACTCTCTGATGGCCGGAGCGACGCACCACTCTTTCACACTAATCAAATCCACAGTGAGCACCTCTGCTGTACTTGATTCGATAATTTTCCCGTATGAATTGTTTATGTTCCAAATCCCATTTAGTCATGAATACATTGATTCCACCTCTGTCTTCAACAGAGCGACTGCCACTTTTCTATTAATGTGAAAAGGAGACCTGTAATCACGTTGAATGAAGGGTTTAAAGATTGGGTGGTGGATATTTGAGGTAAATACAGGTTTCGGCACATGTGAGTCAGTCCTTAGTTTCATTCATCTTCTGCCGCTTTATCCTCCACATGAGGGTCGCTGTGCCAATCCTAGACGACGTAGGGCGAGAGGTTGCCAGTCCACATAGAGACAATTACCACCCACTCTCACACCTATGGTCAATTTGTGACCGAGTGTCCAATTTGCCTAAATGTGCATGTTTTTACTGTAGACTGTGGGAGGAAGCAGGAGAACCTGGAGAGAACCCGCGCACACATGGTGAGAATTTGGAAACTCCTTGTAGAAAGACCCTTGTTCCGACTGTGTTGCTACCCCAAGTCTTGTTGCTGCAAAGGCAAGAGTGCTAACCAACCGTGTGGCACCATTTTCAGTCGGCAATCATCCATCCATCCATTTTCTAATGCTTTATCCTCTGCGGGGGGTGCTAACATAGGGCGATAGGCGGGGTACACTCTGGACGGTTCGCAAGTAGATCGTAGGGCCACATAGAGACAAATAACCACACCTATGGTCAATTTGTGACCGAGTGTCCAATTTGCCTAATCCCCCTAATGTGCATGTTTTTACTGAAGACTGTGGGAGGAAGCAGGAGAACAACCCAGAGGCCCTTGTTCCGACCGGGTCTTGAACCCGGGTCTTCTTGCTGCAAAGGCAAGAGTGCTAATCACCAGTTAAATCACCATTAAATTATTAAATCATCATATATTCATAATCACAATTGTTTTGTTTTAAATCTCGAATTCAGTCAAATCCCTCAAAAGCAGCAGGTACCACGTCTCTGTCTTTGACTATTAATGATATCAAGTGAAGTGTATGGTGTGGCGGTAAGAAAAATCCAAAGTAGGCCGACAAGAGCAATAAATCAAATGCACCCCCGAAGGCATTGTTTTTGTTTATAGGAAGTAGAGCTGCCTGCCACAATCCACTGAAGGCGTGTAGCTTGTTTGCTGTCCGCGCCGCAGCAAAACCCAACATCATGAAATATCACAACTTATTTTGTCTGTCACTTATGAACTTGGGATGTTTTGGCAAACAAAGACTGCCTGCTGCAAACCTGCAGGGCTTGATGTCAGGCAGCCCTGCTGATGTTCGCAGCAGCCTGTTTTTCCCTCCAGCACTTCAGATTTAGAACCCGCCGCCACACAGGTGTCTGGGCACAAATAGTGTGTGTGTGTGCTTGTTTGTGTACTTGAATTTATTATCACTTTCGGATCTTTTCTGGCAAAAACACTGACCTTGTCAGGGCCAGTAGTCCTCGTGAGACAGGTTGGGTTGAGGTCAGGCATTAACTTGTTATGGTTAAGGTTAGAGATAGCACTTTGTTTGGGCTGTCCCAATGAATGAAAGTCAAGGCTGTGCCGAAGAAGAATAGCCCTGCAAACCAGTGTGTGTGTGTGTGTGTGTGTGTCGGCAGGCAGCTTTGGTGCCATCTAAATGGTAACAGTATTGAATCACTTATTTTCAACCCCGCGTGTAGTATATTTTCAGTGACTGAACAGTTTGTTCTGCCATTCCCAATGAATAAAGACCGAGCAGCACACCAGAGAAATGCTTTTCAGGTACGGGCCACAGTAACCATCTGAGACCTGTTCACTCAGATCACATTCAGAGGGTGACACATACTGGCCAAGCAGTCGACGAGAGTTCAAGACCCTTCCGAGACCAAAGAGACTCCCTGTGTTGCAGATTTCCATGGTGTTGTGAGGACATTCCAGTTTTAGTTTGATTGATAAAAACAGGATTTCTTAATTGTTCTAACTCTAAGGTGCTTTTTGTGACTAAACCAAACAACATTTAAAAGCAGGAAGTGGTTATAATCACCCTCATTATACCAAAAGTGCCACAAGTGGTTTAAATACTATCTCATGTTTGTACATGCACAGTTACAGGAGGGGTGCTTTGGAATTTTTGTGCAGGCTGTAATGGAATAAATCACAATATATATTATATATTATAATATATATATATATATATATATATATATATATATATATATATATATATATATATATATACATATACATATAATAGATATTTATTTAAACTTTAAGCAGGTAGGTCAATTGGGAACCAGTTCTCATTTACAATGACCACCTGGCCCAGAGGCAGCAAAGACAACATAAATGGTTTGATTCACATGTGCAACATGGGGTTAAGCGTCTTGCCCAAGGAAACGTCGGCATGTAGACAGTCTGAACCGGGAATCAAACCCACAACCTTCAAGTCAAACGACGACTCTCTCTACCACTGTGCGACCATTGCCCCCGAAACAATCAAATAATTAATGAATTAATTAATTTAACAATTACTACAAGGAATCAAATGTACAACAGTGTGCGATCACAGTCTGTGCAATGTACAGCAAATTCAACTAAAATCAGGAGCAACAATCACCGACGATTTTTTTTGTGAAGGAGGAAATGGAAATGAACGTGCTGAGATTTGGTTCCAGTCACAAGGAGCTGCACGGCCAGAGGAGGTGCGAGCTTTTGGAATGAGTAAGTTGATGTAGTTACTGGAGCTTAAATTACGGCGATAAACAAAGATATTTATCAAATATGGTTTTGTAAATACTGATACCAATGAGTCACTCTGTGAAAGCCAGATATGGATATGTATGAACTGGTCTCCGAATAACTTTGTAGCACACCTGCAGCAACACTTGTCTTATCTGTTCCCTTTTTTTTGTCTTAATAAACACTCACCACATGTCTGGATGTTAAGATGAATTGAATTGGTTGAGATCCAGTGGTGATGATGCGAGACGCCGTGTCAGACCTCTTCTCTTTTTCTTTTTTTCTTTTTAGTCTCTGTGTGTTACAGACTGTGGGAACCTGCTGATACCAGGCAGAGAGGAGGAGCAGGACAATGGAACCTTGGAAAGAAAAGTGAAGACACATGTTGGTGCAGGTGTGTAACCCTGGATTTCCACTGGACGCGGAACGGCCGCGGCGCGGTTCTGCTTCGTCCTCTCCCAAACGTCAATCCCCACCGGGCGCGTTACGGCAGCGGCGCGGAGCCTTTGGAGCCAGCGGTATTCACGGAAGATCGCGCGATAATCTCGAACGGACGCGAGATCCCGCGATAGACTGTGTGTATAAAGGAAACAACAACAACACAGCTTCTTTCATTTCTCCACTTCCATAATCAGTCTCTCGTCGTCCATTGTCTCCGAGACCCTCGGATCAAATGACTGTTGACCTGGGAGCACCGGTTATGACGTAACGTTGAGGTGAAGTTGTGACCTGCGTATTGTGTTTTATTTTGAAAGGGGGGCGGAAGTGTTTTACTTTGATACTGTGTCCGACTTCCTGTCTTGTGCGATCTGCTTCGTTGAAATTTACGAGGTTCAGCAGCGGCAACGGAAAAAATAGAACTGATTCCTATCGATAGCGCTGCGGCGCGGCGAGCCGCTTCTGGGCCGCTGCTGATCCGCGCCGCAGCGCGGCCGGTGGGAATGCTCACATTGATTAGAATGGAAGCTATTTGCAACGGCTACCGCGCCGCGGCCGTTCCGCGGCCGTTCCGCGTCCAGTGGAAATCCAGGGTTACGAGGTTATCTGGAGACACTCTCGTGACCAGGTCATACGTATCACTTTATACTGGGATATTCCATTACAAGACTCTTAGAAAAAGAGCAGTACACAGTAATACAGATCTGTACACAATAATAGGGCGAATCTGTATCATGATTTGTTTAAAAAAATGTATTTATTTATTTGGCCTCTCCCTCTTTGCAGAGACTTTTTCCTTCCTGACACAACCCTCCCATTTATCCAGGCTTGGGAGAGTCAGTATGCTGGTATGATATATAAAATAAATATAATAAAAACACATTTTGTAATTCAGCAGTGTTGAATATACGGTGGGGGAATGAGATCAGATCAAAAGCAGTCCCTGTGAACCGATGCCTGTAGACGTGTTTACTCTGATTGGCTCACCCAAGATACATGTTCACGGCTGCTATGAACAGATCTTAGATAAGAGACGGGATTCTAACCACAGCAGCACTTGAAGGAATCACAGCCGTCTCTCCTCTTTTGATCAGTGCTGGACAGCACAGTGAGAAGCCGAGAGGCTTTCACAGGGTGTTAGATAACAGCCTGCCTCTTCCTCTTCTCTCTCCTCTCTGTTATATCTTGCAGCATTGTCTGCAGTCTTCTCTATGTCTCTCCTCCTCTCCCTCTGCTTTCTGCCTCCGTTTGTCAGTGCATTGTATCCTTCAAGTTCAGCATATACTCTATGTCTGAGTCATGTGTGACATGAAAGCACACGTCACCACAGCGTTAAACACCTGTAGGGAGAAAGCCGGCTGTAGAGGCTGCACTGCAGGTACTCCCTCACACACATTCACACACATTCACACACACGTCCTACAGCTCACTGGCTGCAGGAGAAACATGAACCCACATGAGTCCACTGTGTGTCACAGAGGACAGGACCACCTCAAGGACAGAGACATGAGGCTGTGGCTCACAGGGACCTGTGGGATTTGGTCAGGTGCTGCTGGTACTCGGTCACTGGGTCAGTGTAACAACTGTAATTAATGTCTCAGCACACTGTGCTGCCTGCATCGTTGCTCTCTTGTAGTTTTTGGCACATTAGCAGATGCTTATGGGTTATTCATCACCTGTACCTGTCCTGTTTTGCCTTTAAAGGTCCAACAGCGCCACTCGTGAGTGCAGCCGAGCACACACACACAATGCCTGGTGTAGCCACTCGCCAGTGATAACATTAACATAATGTATGCATTGAGTTATTTATGATTATGATCCTTTTGCTGCAATGAGTAATGAAAATGCATGTAACACGTCTGTGTAACCAGTCACTCTGACTTCATCTGCTGTCAATAATGCCTTTAACAGTCATCTTCACACGAGCAGAGATTTTTTTTATTTTCATTTAAAAACAAACACAACAGCTGATGTGTAAAAATATGCTGGTCTAGCGTTCAAATCGCACTAATTCACACTTTTCACACTTGACAACGTAAAACAAAACAACACCAACAGCCACTAACATCTGGCTTTTGTCTTCAACGTGAATACAATCTGCATTTACTCTGCAGACTAATCACAGGTTTCAGCCACAGCTCCAAAAACATGACAGCCTCATTTTCAACCTCTTTTACACAGGAGACACACCTCATGGTGGTCGTGAAAGCCCGTCTGATGACGGAACAATACACTAATTAGGATGTAAACTCAACCTAATTATTATCTGAAACACATGGTCAAACCTTGGAGGGGTATTTAAAGAAGCAAGAAGAAGAAGAAGAAGAAGAAAACATAGCATATCGACATTTCTGAACATAGAATTAAATGTTCAGACATAGTGAATTAAATAAAAATAACATCAACATCTCATATTGGCGGTGGTGTGAAATATGACGAGACATCTGCTATGAGGCAAAGCCATAATCTTTTCATAGCCCTGAGAAGGTGTTTTTTTTTGTGCCTGAACCAAACCACACATTATTCACAGGAAAGAGTGAAAAAATGTAAATATTGAACATATTTGCCACATAAAAACATTTAAACATTCAAGTGGTTTGCAGAATTTTGCAATATCAACATTTCTCTGTTAATCACGTTGTTATTCCACTGTATTGATGTGTAATCATTGCGTTGACCAATGACACAATACAATGTGCTATACTTGATTTTCCTAGTTTTGAAAATCTTTCTTAAGCACAGTCTCGCTGCGTTCATAAAGATTGAATATTTAAGAAAAAGAAAAACACAGAACACATAAGTATTACAGCAAGTGACAATAATCTAAATGAATTCCACATAGCATGTATTTTACTGGTCCCTTGTGTTGCATAAACATTATGATAATGTAACTAATGTAATTGGGTTTTAAATATAACCCTAACTTTTCAAACCCAGCTCCTCCCCTTAGACATAAATAATATCTGATGTGAGGAGCCTGTTGTTGTTAACAGTAGTCTATCCTCATTTAATGCCAAGCTGTAAATAGCTGTGAAGAGGACTCCTTCCCTGGCTACTCTTCATCGACTCAGGTGAGCTACGGTCTAGCGCTTCAGTATGAGTGGCATCTTTCTCTGTACATTTTCCTTCTATGTGCCACCAGCTCAGAAATGACGTTGCTCCTGTTTTGCAGTTCTTGCTGAATGGACACAACACGACATGCAGCACACAGCACTATCAAACAACTAGGTGTTTTCAGGTTTCTGTTGTAAAATCTGTGAAAGGATGTGATTTCCGATTCATTTAAACATCCGCGGGATATCGTTTTACTCTGTTTGATGATGCAGTATAAATATAGATAGACTGCAGATGGCTGCCCCTCAGTCAACAATCAATTGCGTCTTGTAATCAAAGCCTTGTTATCGTGTTTCAGCATCTATTCTGAGGAGTGGTGTTCAATTTACTGGGACCACACACACACACACACACACACACAGAGGTCAGGTCATCGTATTGACAGCAATTGACCTCTCATGATGTTATGTGCTCATCCTCTCCCGTGAACTGTCAAAGCTTTTTCATGTTTTCGTGAGTTACACATGGTGACATTTCCACATTTTCCACACTTCACTCATACAGGCAGCAGAAAAGACTGCGGGTGATTGAATAAGATCCACTCACAAAATTGTCTTTCCGTGGCCTCCCATCAACATTTGATCTTAAATGTTTGCGCTTTAAGATCAAGGTAGTTGTCACTCTGCTTTATACTGTCTAGGAGTATTGATCTGAGAATATACAAGTGTCAACTCGTATATTGTTGTGTTTTATTTTGGAGTTTTTGTTGGTCTTAGCCTTCATCACTCCTGTACTCCAGTATCGGATCATCTGTAAGTCGCTTTGGAAAAAAGCGTCTGCTGAATGTAATGTAATGTAATCTGTCTTTTCTCCGGCCGTTGCTCCCGGATTCCTTTGCTGAGACCCTCATCCGTCCTGTTTGGAGACCCCAAGAAAACCCTGGATAGGCTCCAACACATCACAGAACTCTGCTGCCAGGGTTCTCACTCCAGGGAACACATCACCCCCACGCTGAAACAACTGCACTGGCTCCCCGTTAAGTTCCGGATGATCTTCAAGCTTCAAGTTTCTCCATTCACTTGCTCCACATTATCTCTCCAACATCCTCCATGTGCACTGTCCTGACCTCGGCCTCCTCTCCATTCCCCACACCTCCCCCACCTGGGCTTCCAGGGTCGCTGCTCCAACCCTCCGGAACTCACTCCCTCTGGCACCAACTCTGGAGTCGTTTAAATCAATGTTGAAGCGACACTTGCTCCTGGAGGTTTATGCCACCTGATTGTTTTTTTTGTTTGTGTTTTTGTTCTGATTTGTCTTTTTTCTACTTGTATACCGTGACCTTAGCTTCTGTGAAAGGCTCTTTATAAATAAATAAAAGTTATTATTGTTGTTATTATTTAAGTTTTATAACCTGTTCTTCAAAACCACTTAAGAGTCACTTTGTGTAGCTTGGATAATATCCTCCTTTGTTAATATCAGTGATTAAATGACCATCATCATCTCCACCACTACCACCATCATTATCATGCATGTTCATTAGTTTCAGCTTCTGTGTTATCATCATCGTCATCATCATCATCATCATCTGTGTCATCATTAAGGTATAAAGAGATATTTCATTTGGTGTCAAAAGACCCGGCAGTGAAAGCTGTGTCACGACAATAGACCGAGAGCTTTATTCGGCCTCATCTCGCTGTTAATCTGTTGCAATTCTTAGAGGATATTGTGCATTTTTAATCTTTCTTTTATAGGATAAGCATGGAAAGAGGAGGCAGAGAGAGGAGAGGAGACCTGCAGCAAAGGATTACACTGGACTTTCTTTTGCCAAATCTAATACCTGGAGTTTGACAATGACCTCCCCCGCAGGAGGAAAATGAAAAAACACTTTTGCCCAACAAACAGGTCTGAACATCAGGAAAGCACGCTGGGCATTTACAAGATTCCAGTCCATCTTGAATTTAAAGCAGTACAACCTGAGAACAAAGGTCAGACTCTTCACCAGCAATGTCAAACCTGTTCTTTATTATGCCGGTGAAATACTGGACGCTGCATCGTCTGACCGAACAAGATCTCAAACACAGAACTGTACAAGAAGACAATTCTTTCAAGCCGACTGTCTACCCTGTAACTGCAAGTGATGAAGAAGGATTTGTGGGTCCAGACTTAATCAACAAATCTGCGTGGACTCCTGTGGCAACAGCATAGACGTCACCCACCTTTGAGCCACGGCTTTTCTAACACAGATGTGGATACAAATGGAGGTGCACTGTCTCGCTCTCCAGACAATCACCCTGTAAAGTCGCAATGCAGAACTCACATGAGAAAAACTCAGCCACAGCAGAGACTGACGCGACTGCAGCCTGCTGTGCAATCAGTTCTGGCACTGCTGCCGCGCGTCGTGCTAAACGGCGTGCAAAAGATCTGAATTTGGAATCCAATTTGAGCAGCCGCAATACTCAGACTGAGACACGTAGAAATCTGATTTAAAGCATATTTGGCGGTGGTTTGAATGAGACTGCGTGTGTCTTCAAGATAAAATATGCAAAGAGTATATGGTCAGACACATGTCCTCAGAATGGACCAGAGCTGAATACCAAAGACATAAGCATTGCTGACAGGATCTAGAAGTGCAAAAGTTTTGGTTCCATATTCTTAGGTCAAATCTAAAAAGACCATACATAGGCTGCTTGAAGAGTATTGTAACTTTAATATTTTGTTTCTGTTGCATGAGTGGTTTGATATATTAAATTGCTTGATTCATATCTTGTGTTTTTTGCTACTTCTGACGTGGGAGTTAACGAAGATTCCTCATATAAATAACTCTGAAAACAGCAGTATATAGAAAAGCAGGAAGCATCTTTGACACTCAGGGACTTGGAGTATTTTCTGAGAAACCTCATCCTTTACTCTTTTAACTTTTTGTACTCCTTTGTTTTTCTTTTTTATCTGTTTTTGCAAGAAAGATAATAATGATGGAAAAAACCCAAAACAAATGAAAATAGTTGTCCCTGAGGCCAGATCACACCAACATAACTGATGAATGAATGAGGAATAACTCATAGACTAGGTCAAGGTTTTAGACATACATACATTTAGATACTGATACTGATACCATAGGTACTATAGGATTAGGCGATGGTATCATCCCGCATCAGCATCACCAGGAAAATGCAAAAACAGTTGACCCAAAACAACATCTATAGTGTAATAAACCAGAATCTTAAAAAAAAGGGAAAAGAAATAAAAGTAAGCAGAAAAACTGCTGAAAAAGACTAAAGTCAATGTCTTGACTTCCTCTGGAGAAATAGAGCAGTATACTGACTCTGCAACTCATGATGTGGAAAAAGAGATTGAAAGACAGAAGATAGGAGGCAGCGAGGATGAGAGCAGGAGCAGAGAGATGATGTGAGGGATGCAGCAATATGAGAGTCTCAGTGGGGAGGAACTGAACTGACAGCTACAGAATTATGATGGGAATTGATGAGGGGGAGTGGTGGGAAGGCTGGTGGGGGTTTGTTAAGCATTTAATTATCTATACTCTTCCAGTGTTGCCAGGGATGTACCATCTGTAGTGTAAGCCAAACACTTCCTCTTCCTTCATAACCCTCAATTGACTGAGATGAGGATTAGATTTACAGCACACGAAGAACAATAGCAGTGCTCTGTGCTTCTGTGCCGCTGCTGGACCCTTTTTTTTTTTGTTTAAATGCAATTCAGCTCGGCTTAGCCACAGTGCACAAATTAACTGCATATATGTGAAATAGTTCAAGTAGTCAGCAGTAAACCGTTTACAGGGAAACAGTGGGTGTGTCACAGAGCTCTAATCTGTCTCAGGCACATTTGACTGCAATCATTATGAAGCAATTTGTGGTTTTTAACAGTAGGAGAAATAAAGCATTGATATCGTCTCAGATCAAAATGCCACGACCTCGTCACTCCTGAAAAGAATCTGGCTGTCAAACATTCTGAAAACTTCCAGTGGGATGAATGTTAAGAGGAAATGGCTGATAAAAATGTGGACATGCTCCTCAGAGGCTGGGTTCTTTGTTACAGTTGACATTTCAACCAGTGTCACAGTGAAGGGAGAGAGAAAATGCATTTCCCACTTTCTTCAGTTCATGTGGAACAATGTGCTGTGACTTTTCAACAGAGGCAGGCAGAGCTGCAGTGTGGAAATCAGTGTGCAAAATTAAGAGTGGCTTCCATCCAGTGCAAGGCAGCAGCAGCAGCAGCAGTGAGGGAGCCATGGTATCCCAGAAAAACAACGCCACATTCTACGCAATAAACAGTCTTTTGGCAAATAGTTTCACATGTGTAAAATAAGACTGAGAAAAGACTCCGACATCAGTATTGTTGAATTGACGTCGTTTAGATTTCTGCTTGCCCTGATGCTCTGGAACTGCTGTGGAATCTGTGTTTAGACATTTTTTTAAGGATAAGGATGAAGTTTGAAATGCATTTGCTTTGACCAGATCACTTTTGGTTGACAGACAAACCAAGCTATTCAGCACCCCACAATTGTTTACCCTTTGTTTGTCATTGAGTGACAAAATAAGCAATGTCAAATGCCAATGTCAAAATTAAATCCAACCAAATCCAATCCAATTTTATTTATAACGCACAACAATCAGAGGGCTAATGAGGGCTAAACAACACACATACAAGAAGCGTTTAAAAAAACTGAACTAAATAAGTAAATAAGCTAAGACACACATAAGAAACAACTCACTCTGGTTCCAACGGAATGAACAAGATTAAAAAACAAGAAGTGTGGGGGCCTGCCTGATGTGGAGTGGACTGACCGTGAGTGTGAGAGAGGATGGTTGTCTCTATATGTGATCCTGTGATGGAATGGCGACCTGTCCAGGGTGTACCCCGGCTCTCACTCTCATGTCAGCTAGGATTGGCACCAGCGCTCGCTGTGACCCTCATGTAGAGGATAAAGCGGTAGAAGACGGATGAATGGTATGAAAGAATGTTCATATGTCTGAAAGGTGCTTGCTCTGTGCCCTCTTGTTACTAAGACTTTGCTTGCCTTATCATTTTTGTGCCTGATGGACGGCGATGCCAATTCAACCTTTGATGGTGCTCAAGACAAGACAAGACCTATGGTCCCTTTCAAACCTCCTTGTCCAGAAAGAGACAGTGGTCAGAACATCTGGATGTTTTATTCACCCTCAGGCAGCATGAACGTCTTTTGTCAGCAGTGCTATCTCTGCTTCACCACATCACTCACCTGCTGGGACATTCTTATCCTCACTCAGCATCTCTGACACACAGTGTGGAATCAGTTCATAGTCATGAGGATCAATAATCATCATCTCCTTGTCCCCAGCTTCCTTTCCCCCCCCCCCAAATCCATCAATAGTTGCTGACTCCAAAATCAGAAATGTTTCTTCAGCACTCACTGCTTTCCTCAAGGCACTGGCCTTCACATCCTGGGTTAACTCCCGCAGCTCACTCCCATCGTCAGTCAAGCAATGAATAATTCATGTGAGGACAAATGATACAGCTTGGCAACGATCTGGGTCCACAAGAAATTGATGATACTGTGTGTGTTTTAAGTGTGTGAGGACTGCACCTGGCTATGAATCTGACTTTCCAGCTCAGAACATCTGTGTGTTTTACAATATGGACCACATCTTGGATGCATTCTGTCCAGACAAACTGTTGACACACAATATGTGGTACAATCCTATTCATGTGAAACGACTCTCTCATACCTGCAACCTTCAGACTGCCATTTTCTGATGTTGCCCACTGGTGTATTTTCTCAACACTGGCCCCTTCAAAGATTAATTTCCCAGTCCAGACATTACACTCCCAAGATGGTCTTTCGGCAGTGCACAGCAGATCATTGTTAGCTGCACACCATGGCACAGACCTGTGATGGGAGCTTGTGTTCCTCAAGATGGTCAAATTAGTGCCAGTTGTTTTCTGAACTGATTAGTTGTTTGGTCCTAAAATGTTGGAACGTGGAGAGAAATCAGAGCAAATTCACCTTTAAAAAGAGAAATGACAGAACAACAAGGCCACATGGTGGATAATGGTTAATGCTGTTGCCTTGTAGCAAAAAAGACCCGGTCAGAACAAGAGCCTTCCTTCATGGAGTTAGCATCTTCTCCTCCGTGTGTATGGGTTTTCTCTGGGTTCTCCGGTTTCCTCCCACAGTCCAAAAACATGCAGAGGTTAACTGGACACTCTAATAGTTGTTTGTCTCTGTGTGTTGGCCCTGCAATGGACTGGTGACCTCTCCAGGGTGTAGCCCCACCCCCTCACAGCAATGAACAAATTATACAACATGTTTTGATTCTCCTTTGAAAAAAAAAGAAAAAAGAAAATCACTCAAACAAATGAATCACTTATCAGAACAGTTGGGAATTTGGCATTCACTTACTAATCCAATAATTGATTAATTGTCTTGGGCAAAGTCTTGCTCCATTGAGAATAAATCCATATTGAATGACTTCTCCAGAACCCTTAAAAGGTTTGGTTTCCTGCTCCCTACTGAGACCTGGCTGAAGAGCATGTCCACCACACTAACTGAATTATTCACGCTGGACGGTCATTTTATTAGCACTCCCAGGACTGCATGCTTGGGTGAAGGACTCACAGTGGTTTTCAGGGACTTGCTCCAAAGTCAGACAGTGGGGACCGTGTTTCCCCTTCATTTGAACTGCAGGTGTTTGAATCTAACAAACCTGTGGCTTTAACCATTGTTTTATGTCTGGACTGTTTATTCCTCCGTCATCAGATTAGACAGAGTTGTTCTGATTGGTGATAATTATGGCGGAGATGTTTGCAGTTTTCAGGGAGTGTTGGTTATGGGCCAAAGAAGAAATAATGAGAGGTAATGCAGATACTTGTTCACCTTTGTATTGTCTTAAAAAAAATGATGTCTTATGCCTTATGTTACTGTGGAGTTTGACTGAGTAGCCTTAGAGGAGATTGGCAGCGATTCTGGCAAGACTCAAGGCAAACACATTTGCCTAAGGCCGAGTAACAGTGCAGATCTGATGATGGGACAGCTGGGGTGTTAAATAGGGGTCAAGTGGAGCATGGAGGAAAAGGAAAAGGAAAAGGAAGCATGTAGGGTAATTTAGTCTCCTTGGGTCAGTGGTTAATTGAACAATTGGTAAGGCTGTCTACGCATGTGGTGTGTTGTCATTACCACAACCACTTAATCGCTTGTTGCTGGCAGGCTTTTACAGCCCGATGACAACATCCAGTCCCACCACCAAACCACCCTTTTATCACCTTGTTCATCTAAACCATCAACTATTCTTTTAGATCATATTTCCATTAAAACCTTTAAAGAAGTTCAGTCGGTATTATTTGTGGTGTATTATCAAGAATTCCATGGTAAAGTTATTGGGGTGAATGACACTTATGTACCTCATCTTGGCTCTGTTTCTTGGCTCAGCCTTCTGGAAATCTGGCTTCTCACAGGAGAGTTTGACTTACAAATGGCAGTTCAGAGAGAGATAGAGTCAAACTACTTGGCAAACATTTCCCTATAGTGAACGGATAACTCAAGCAACAATTGGCTACACTGCAGAGAAACCTCAATTCAAGGATAAAGTCTATAAGACGGCTGGACAATTCACACATTGAAACATGTCACTAGCAGCAGAGCGTTTCAGAAATGGACAATCTGCCTCGGGTCGTATGTCACAATCTGATGAGAGGAGCTCAAGACAGAGAGCCACAATCCCCAGGTCCCAACTTTCAAGGTTGCAGTGATTAAACCTCTAATCTTGACCCTGATGATTTACCAATCAAAGACTTATATCCAGTCTCCCCTTATTATTTTTTTAAAATCCTAACAAATCTGTCGCAAACCAATTATGTGATTATATTTGCACAGTTAGTGTGTTGTTAGATTTTCAGATAGCATTTAGATTACATCATTACCCAGAAACAACACTGGGGAAAGTTAGCAATGACCTTCTCGTGGCCTCTGACAATTATCTAGAAAAATCAGGCGCGGAGGTTTGAAGGCAAAATGAGCACTCATGCAAAAGGAAATAAACTTCAAAGTAAAATGGGAACATAAACAACCCAAAGTATAGGCAATACAATTTTATAGTAGATGACAAATATCAACAGAAAATCAAATCTAGCTGAAAAAACAGACGTTATAGTGTGACGATTTGACATTTTTGAAAGTGAACAAAACTAAAACGAGGTTGATACTTATCTTGAAGTAGTAATTTGATACTAATTGTTTTTGGATGTAGGTTATGGCCCAAAGAAGAAATAATTAGCTTTGGTGGTGAACCAGATAAAAAAAAATAAAAAATCTTGTGAGATAGGAGAGTGTATTGATTCATTTAGGAGCATTTACGACAGGAATGCTCCATGATGTTTGCTTTGCTCTCCTGCTGGCATGCAGTTTTGCATTTTGTACCATGAAAAAAAGAATGCATGATCAGCTCAGTCTGCTGTGCAATTTATGCTGATTGTTTCTTGGTGGTGATATCACGGAGCTCACAGACTTAACCATAATTACTGGCTTGTGCCGGCGTTGCCCTGCCTGTGCAGCTCAGGAGCACAGCGGTGATGTTCAGCTGGGAGAGCTGTACACTTAATGGTTGTATTGTGCTGCTTCAGCCACACATGAACACTCAGCATCAATCATCAGCACAGGAGGAGTCCTTAAGGCCAGTCTTTGAAAAATAAAGAAAATAATTGGTGTTATTATGTTACAATTTTATAACAGGTCAGGGGAAATGTGAGGGCTGATCATTTTGAGTCAGTGATCAATGTCATTGCAAAACGATTACCACAAATGGTTAATATTGTTCCCTTTTAGGAAGACTTTCAGGTAGTGGACGGACATAACAAAAAGCTGCAATATCCATTTTTTTCAGGGTTGACATGAAGGCTATTTGAAAAGCTGACCACCATATTGGTAAAGTTGACAGTTCCTGTGTCAGAGAGAAACTATCCTAATCTTGTAATGCCAAAGCTTTTAAAGCTTTTAGTTGAGGTTCAGATTTTTTTCTAGTTGCAAGAAATTGGAATTTGGACAGTCCAGGGATTCCAACCCATCATCTTCTACTTAAGCCCCTAGTTTACAATTTAAAATGGTTGCTCTGAGCATCAAAGCTGTAGTTTGTTTTACCACTTCTGTCTTTTTGTGTCCAATTTAATAAGTCATTCACACAGTACTGTCCTACTGGTGGATACATTGTTGTGTTGCTTTATGCAGTGGCATGCACAGACATTTGGAAGGGCAGGGGCGAAAATTAAAAGGGCACCTACTTAAAAAAAAAATGAAAAGGGCACCTACTGCGCCACTAGTATAATATTTCCCACATTCTCCCACAGGTCTACAGGGACATCATTTACAGCACTGCATTACTTTCTATCACTGAGATGAGCATTTATTCTATACAGTACATCACAGTTCCTCTAAGGACATTCATAGCTAAACTGTCATGTATAGTGGAAGTAGGGAAGTTACAATTAACATTTTTACCACTCTTTTCACCCCTGTGAACATCCTTGGCGTGTTTTCTTATGTTGTTTTATGTCTAATTGTACAGCAACTTGTTGTTTTTAAATGGGCTTTATAAATTAATTGGATTGATGTAACTTGCTAATTTGCAAAGGTAGCAAACTAGCAAATGAAATGATCTAATGACGATAACACAATGATTTAATGGTCTGCCATCTTTCTACAGCAGCCCAAACAGCAACAGGTTAACCCCAAAGGCTTCTGGGTAAAGCCGCTATATGATCCCCACTCCATCTCCTCCATCTCCTACGGGACAGACAAAAATAGAAACACAAAAGAGATTAGTAGCATTTTAAAAGCAGAGAGTTTCAAACATATTTCATAATATTTGAATGTGATGCTTAAAAACCTTTCTATTTCAAAGCATCTTCAACAAATGACTGTGTTTTAATGAATCGGCTTAATTTCACTGCAGTAATCAGAGGCCTTGTGAGGAAATTGCTCGTTCTGATTGGCTGGCTGTCATTTATCAGCTGCCTCATAGAAACAATTTAACAACGTCTGCTAATCAGATTCATGAGACTGTTACCAAACACCTAAATGAGCACGGCTGCGATCCCACGTTCACAAATCAGATGGAGCTACAGAAACAAGAACGTGCCTCAGTAGTCGCACAATTTTGGGAAGAAACATTTATATAAGGCGCTCCTTATTAATGCAGCTGTGTTGCTGAGTTTAGTTGTGTCGCTTTTGTTTAGTTGTTCAGAGTTGTTCAGAGTCAACATGCAAGTTGAACTCAACACAGTCAGGTTAATGCAGACATCATTTTTTAGCATATTTCTATGTAACAAAAGAATGAAATGGGTATAAAGTTACGAAGCAAAAAAAGAACACATAAAACTCGAGGAGGATATTTAGCTGTATCCCCAGTGGTAAAGTTTTGGGATAGCAACTCTCTGACCAGAGCTCCTCTCACCAGATGAACACGGACAGATGCATTTGTTGAATATGTGACACACGAGCAGAGGCAATCTCTTCATCCCTGAACGGTTCATCCATATGGACATGTGTTTTATTGCATTTATTGTCTGACTGTTTTTTTTGGTTCCAGTTTAGGCTGTTGTACCTTCTGTATCTGCTTAGTTGAACAGCCAGTTGCACCAGAAATGACACGACTACTGAGAGCGAGAAATGAGAATGAATTTAGAATGACTTTTTCATTTCCTAGGTTAAAAAAACCCAAACTATTACATTCACACTACTTCCCAGTGTTGCCATTACCACTGTTTTCTGTGCTGCAGACACCTGCCCACATGTGATTCATCCAGGACTATTGCAAACAGCATCCAATCCAATCCATAGCTATGATTGTCCCTGGTGTTGCTGCTATTATATAAAACTGTCTCATGTCTGCACCCACCAGAAAGGAGTGGAGGTCATTTCTGTGTTCCTCTCTGTCGTGGAATTGTAGATGAGTCACTTGTTGTCCTTAAAGCTCCAGTTGCCAGCTGCAAACTGGATCCCACATGTTCACTCGTTATCCTGGCAGTTGTGAATGTTGAGTAGTTTTTTTTCCAGGTGGTTGGTGTTTGGGCCCAATGGAAGAAGCAGTCATAGTGATATCCAGACTAAGTCAGACACTTAGGCAACTTTCAGGGTACCAGGGTACCATAACCGATTTTATTTCAGTTGGTGTAACTCAGATCTGATCTTTCTAGGGCTAAGAAGACACAGAAATCCAATTGCCAATAACAATTTTCAAATCAGATTTGTGTCTCTTCAGAGTGCGGTGCTACCAGATTCGATATGTTGCAATGCGACATGAATGAAAGCAGTCATATCAGGCACCGACAGTGTGCACGGGCTGAGCATCGACATCCTCAATTTGCACCAAAGAAGCCCGGCAAAAATCACACGACAGTGGAGGGAAAAGCTTCAAAAAAAGATTTAGTTTCCCCTAGAACTAAATCTCACTCACACATTTGCTCAAGCAGCTTTTCCTTATAGGAGATCAAAACAAGTATATTTCACTTCTCCCATTTCAATACAGAGTGAGTGGTCTCACAAATATGATGTTTTCTGTTGTTGATGACAAATGTATTTGAGATGGCAGTCATGTCCAGATGCAAAATCTAATTGGAATTGAATAATAATAATAATAAAAAAAAACATAGCAAGTCATCTGAACCTAGTCTTGAATCTGGTTCTCTTCCAGCGTCTGCTGACAAGTCAAGACCAAGCACTGAGCACCAAAGACCTGAGATGTATGTCTCTGCTGCTGCTGTTGAGGCACTTAAACTCCATCCCAGGGACATAACTTGACCAGAGAGTGACAGATTTATGAGAACTACACATAGGGTTAATGTGGAGCCTGTGGAAGTGCTTGTACCGCAGGATGACAATCTGTCTCAACTTCCAGACACTGACAATTTGTCTGAGTACATGGGAACTCTTACATGACAGTCTCCAGTAAAAGATTTAATCAAAGTGCACCTCTGCTCTCAGGCTTGACCGAGTATAACTGCAGTTTTCCAAGCGGTTTCTGAAGCAACAAGGTTAAAATGTGTTATTTTATTATTCATAGGTAGATATGAACGTTTCAGCTTGTAGACAACGTGATCACACGAAGAAAAGATGTCATTAAAAACAACCTTTTAAATTGTCTGATTCCTATTTTCCCAATCACGTTGAAGTGGATGACTGTTTTCTGCAGATAGATAAATATAGACGGGCAAGAGGACTTCAGTGGAATTATGTTGTTTTCAGCAGTGGTTCTTGAAATACAATAGTGGACAGATACATGTCAGCAAACCCGGGGGAAAAAAGACAGCTCAGTGAACCATGATCATTTGGAACTTCCTCTAGTTCCCTTTGTAAATAAAATAGAATTGGAACTTATCCCAAGTTGTCAAGATTGTCACAAATGATTCAGCAAGAACACAATAGAACACCCAAATGTAGGCAGTGAAGCACAACTAGGCAGGAAGATTTACTCAACACAAGAGGAAAAAGGCTTCCAGCGTGCTCAGAAAGTCAAGAAGCAGTGGCATCAGCTTATAAACACTTCAACATTAAAACTCAATCAAAATGAGGGGAACAAAAGTCATATTTGTGTAATTTCTAAGGTCCTAAACAAATGTTACAGAACAGAGACCTCAGACTGGATAAGCAGTTAAAGGGGATTTATTCAAAGTCAAACTAAAGTCCAATGGAGGAGGGTGGGGGAGTGGACAGGCAGGCAGGGCTGAGAGTTAATTAGTCCAGGATCCAGGGCAGGTGAGTGAGCCAGGCGTTTGAGGCAGACAATAAAATTGGAATCTTCTCTAAAATATCACCCAGGAAAAACTTCAGAGAGCTGGCCAGCACTGTTACCACGCTGTGGAAACCGGCGATCTGGCAGTGGTTGAGAAGAAGAGCAGGGTAGATATACTGCAGGTGATGAGGCTGCGCGGGGAGAGGAGAGTTGGCCATGTCCACACCAAAGGGGGGTGGTAGAGCAGGAGCAGGAGAGCAGGAGAGCAGGGCACATCCTGACAGCATATATACATTTACTGAATTTCGCTAATTAACAAATGAGACAGATAAACAGCAAAAAGAAAACACAGTGACAGGAAGCAAAACCACCTCACAACATTATTATTATTATGTGCTCATTATACACACAGTTTATACAAAGTGTTTGCCAAAAAAAAGATAATACAAATATAGTAAATGCAACTTTACACACAGGGGCTTTTATGAAGAGCTTGTTTGGATGATTCTGACAGATTCTGACGATGATTCTGATACAGATTTGATGAGGACACTGAACTTTTAACATGTGCCAACCATAGCTACTTCAGGCTTGTCTCGGTCTCACTGGAGGATAGGCACAAACACAGGGCTATACACTATATCAGCAACATGAATATGACAAGCAACCACATGTGGGACTTCAAATTGCATTGGTGTTTTTTATTTTCATAATGAACGATATTGACCATATCCAATGTCCAATATCTTCTTTTTTCAATATAATTGAAACTACATGATGAGGTTGAAGCGTTCTCCGTGATCATAAATATGATCCATAAGAACAGGATGTCCTTAAATAATTATTCAGGTGAATGTCATTAAATACCTTTGTGTGCATGTAGTTTCAGAGTTATAATGTGGGTAAGATCTAATTGAAAGCTACCAAGAATGCCATATGTCTGCAAGAAAGTACTGATTTTGATCACAATCTAGTCAGTAAGTGACAACAGCAGTTGGTGTCAATTCCCAAAGTGCTTAAGAGACGTTCTGTGTATGTAATTAAGTATTCTATAGTGAACAGGGTAACATGGCGTAGTGTAGAGTAGTGGCTAGCACTTAAAGTTAAGAGACATAGGTCTGGAGTTTTCATTGTTTCTCCTCATGAGTGTGTGGGTTTTCTCTGGGTTCTCCAGTTTACTCCCACAGTCCAGAAACAGGCAGCTGTTAATTGGACAATCTAAATTAAATCTAAATCTCTGTGTGTTGGTCCTGGCGACTTGTCCAGAGTGAACCTCACCTTTCGCCCCGGCCTCAACTGGGATTGGCTCCAGTAACCCTCATGTGGAGGATAAATCAGCAGACAATAAATGAATGAATGAATATTTAGTGAACAATTTGATGGTTAAAGAGGCTGATCTATTCCTTCAAAAACATTTTTTTTTTTACTTATTGCAGTGAAATTAGATATGTCATTTTCTTCCAGCATTTTCTTTTTTTTTTTTTAATTAAGAGAGACTTAGCTTGATTAGACAGCAAACAAACAACATATCTGCCAAGCAGCACACCACAGTTTAATGCCAAATAGTTGTGATAGTTGTGTTATGACGACATCCCGGTGTGTGTTTAGGGAGAGCGTCCACCATAGACACAATCTCTTAAAGCCCACATAGACCGGAAGCTCCAATTAACGCTGCGTTTGTGTGTGTATCTGCGTCATAACCTCGTTTATGAAACCCTAAAGTTTCAAAACAACAGTTCAGCCACTGCTGAGAAAATAGTGTTGTATTGTTTTCCTGGGCTCTGCGAAGCGGATCGGCACTTCCGTAGGTTGATGTCGTCATCAGAAATCCTTACCACTCCTCTCACCACCTTAGCGCCTCCTGGTGCGGGCACTAGTCCGGGCACATCCGGTTGCGTACATTCAACCGCAGAAGAAGAAGAACTACTCTCGTTGTAGCTGCTGAGATGCAGAGCATCCACCGCGCCAGAGGGGGAGCTGTGTATCTGAGAGCTGGCCTATCTATTACCTCACTTCCAGGTACCTGGCCAATCACAGGACAGTGGGAAAGCTCTCGTTGGCTGGCCAATCACAACACAGTCCACGTTCTGGGGGTGTGGTTTTGGTCTGAAACAGCGCGGCTGACGAGAGCGTCAGTGAGGAGATATTTTGATCGACTCGTTTGCAGCGATTAGGAGGAATCAACTGGTGGTTGGGTAAACTTGATTATTTATGTTATAAGTTCAGGTTTGGCAGCTTTTCATGTGGCAGTTTGGTAAATTGATAAAGTGTGGTCACCTGTTAAGCATTATTTGGTTGTAGACCATACAGTATGGTCCTTATTTAGCATTTTGTGAAATGTGTCATTTATGTTCATTAGAGATAAGACATAGAAATAGTTGGCACTAGTCAGAATCACGTCACTTTTGCTGTTCATGTGTATTGGGTTGGTCAGTTTGTCCTGCACGACCTCCTTCTGCACTTGGGTCCACTTCTGCACTGTTCTGATCTAGTGGATTTCTTTCCATGACTTCTATTCCTCTTTTGTAAGTTGCTTTGTATAAAAGCATCTGCTAAATGCTTAAATGTAAATGAACTGTGACTAGTCATACTAACGTAGATAGCTGAAACTGGAGTTAGAGATATCTACGACTGATTCGTTCTATAATGACAGACCCCATATATACATGAACGGCGAAAATGTGACGTCATTCTAATGAGTACAAACTGAATTGCAGATATTTGTGAAGTGAAGTAGTTCATTAATTCCTAATTTGTTGCATTTTTAAAGGCAATTCTTCGACTAACTGTTAATCAGTTACATCACCCAGCAGATAAGCAAAGTAAAAGTCCTGTGTTTTACCCGCTGGTCACACACACACACACAGAGATGCACCACAGTTCACACACAGCACTGTGTGGATTTATGGACTCTGGCCAAGAAATGAATTGCAGACGATCTGTGGACCGTGTATGCAGTGCATCTTGTTTCTTCGATTACATGCATGCAAATCATTGCAATTACTCCACCACTGGTGATCTAAATTTGAATTTGAGATAATATGTAGATGGAGATCTCTAATTCATATTTGGCATTGCATTATTTTCTTTTTCATCTCACAAGGAGCGAGAACGGAGTGGGGGGGGTGCGGTGGAGGAGAGACGAGGAGCTTGAAAGGCTCCTGCTGCAAAAATATAGATACATAAATCACACATATGGATAATTAGTTCAGCAAGGCAAGGGCGATTGTGGGAATGGACCAGGCGGCTGATAAGCTGTGACTCCTCGAAGGATGAGTGCAACTATGTTGGAGAGACGCTGTCAACCGCAGGACATTATTGTTATCTGTTAATGAGGAGCATCAGAGTCATTTATAGTGAGGGAGAGAACAGACAGAGAGAGACTGAATATGTGAATGGAAAACCCCCAACAAAGACGCTGACACATGGGCGGGGGAGAGTTAGTGGCCTATTGTCGCCAAAACAAAGGGTAATGGTGTCCTTTGGGTTCACCAGCCATAGAGAAAGAGGAAGAAGGCTTTTTACACAACAACACACAAACCCTGGCAGCCATTCAGGAGGGCATTAGCCTCCTGAGTAGCTGGTTTTATTTGTAACCTTACAATCACAACGTTTCCATTAACAGTTAAGTTGAGCTACACTCAGTAGCTTCACTACGATGTTTAACTCAATACTGCCCTTGTCCTAGTACACCAGCCAAATCCAGGGGGGTGTGAACTGTGCTGAGTGCCTAGGCTTTAGTCCAAGTGAACTTATACATGCAATAGTATTTCAACTATCAATCCCATTATCTAGGTGTGAGAAATTCAATTTCGTACAATTTCAGTCATGCAAACATGTTACTGTAAAAGTTCAAGTTTAGTTGGACTAACACCCTGATTCATTTTCTGCTCATGTCATGTAAATGTATTTTAGATCAATTAAAAGGACTTTAAAATCCTGCAAACTTGTGTTAATCTCCAACATTTAGCAAGGTTATGTTTAAAACCTGCGCTCCGGTCATGTGATTCTAATGATTCAGTACACCGAAAACAACTGGTTTTCAAGTCACTAGTTTGTGTGTGTCCCATGTAAAGCAAGTCACGGCACTTTCATGCAGCCGTGCTGTGACGACGCCCACAATGAGCAGGTACTATATTGTAATGGAAAACCATACCAAACCGTGCAGAGCCGAGGCGAGGCGTGCCAGGACTGTGTAGTGGAAAAGTGCCAAAAGCTACAAAGAGGCACACAGAGGAATTTAAAAACATATGCCAACAAAGGAGACTATGGGAAATTGGGGTGAATAAGCAGTTTAAGACTCTATTCTAAGTCTAGTATAAGATATGCATGTTTGTAATTATGCAAATAAGTTTCAGAAAATCCATTCCTTACAAAACACCACAGAGAATGCAGATTAGCTCAGAACTTATTTTTTAAGAGACTGTGTTGACTGAGCACCTGCGGAGATTTATAGATACATGTGACCCAAAGATGTCACCTCTATATATTAATCTTATTTTCATGATGGCAAGAAATCACAGTTTACAGTGTGTCCATTGAATTAAAACGGTGGGAAAGAAAAAACTGAGCAGATGCTAATCTCTTCCCCCTACTGCAAGTATTGAGATTTACTTTTCATTGTGTTCGATTTTGGCCAAAGGCTGGCTACTCTACAACACACACACACACACACACACACACACACAGCGTGCATGCATGCACACTCACCAACATACACACAATACACAATACACAATACAACACAATAACAAGCCCCACAGTGACAATAAAAGGTTAATGAACAAACACACATCCAATGGCAGAGCATCAGAACTAGGATTCTTTCACGCAGACTCTGAAGCCAGCAGAGACGAGCCAACAAGACTCACTCACATACATGCACGCACACACACACACACACACACACACACACACACATAGAAAAAGCACTTGGCAGACTTCCTGTACAGTGTCTGACAGGTGCCTGAGGTCTCTCTCTGTGTGTGAATGTACAAATACACACATTCTTGCAGATGCATGCACTTGCACCCAGGCTCAATATCCATGTCGTGTGGTTAGTACATGAGTCTGCAGGGAGTATTTGGATTATGTACGTGTGTGTGTGTGCGTGTGTGTGTGTGTGTGTGTGTGTGCATACTGCACCTTAAAATACATGTGAATGTATAAAGCACAATCCAGAAATGAAAATGTGACAGTTTGAATTACAGACCATTGTGTGATCAAATCAAGTCACTCACTTTGTCATATTACAATTTGTGATATGTCTGAAAGCAAATTATCACATACAATTAGTCATAATCTGGCTCTGAATGTTTTTGGACATTTAGATAGACTGGATTTTTTTTGTGTGGATGTCGTAGTAGTAGTAGTAGTATAGTGTATGTAATGAGTCCCACAGATGTGAACAGCATAGACAAAGTCAGACAGTTAAACACAACCATGACACAGGCACAACATATATGCCTGTTCTATATTATCACCTAATAATACCATCAAGTGAGGGCTTATCTCTGAGTGAAATTATCAAGCATGTGAGGGCTTTCTTTTAGAAAAAGTTCTGAGCCCTTAAAGCTCACTTTATCATACGTCTGCATCTCTGCCCCAGCCCTTGTCAAATGAAATTACCCACAGCTGGGTAACAAACCAAACAGCAACATAAAAACACAATTAAAGAGAGACCAACCAACCCCAATGTTGACATTACAAGAAAGTAGTTTTAATATAATCAGAGAAATGAAAAGTCAACAGAAACTAAACAAGATAAAGTAAAAAAGTCCCAAACCTGACAAATTTCAAGCTACATGTTATCGCATCATCAAAGTAATTTGCTTTTCACCCTATGTCAGCTAAGACTGGCTCCACCTCCGTCTGTAAATCCTCATGTGGAGGATTAAGTAGTAGAAAATGGATGAACGTAAATATACAGTGGATTACTGTACGTAATCCACTCTGAGTGTTGTTATTGAGCCTCTGTGTCCGTAGTTGGTTTGGCTGTTGCATTTGTGTACTGTCACAACTGCTGGTCTTGTACTATGCTGCATTCAAATTGGGTTATTTACCATGTGATGAGCACATTTGAACACTCCCCTCTTATATTCACGACCTATTTAGTTTTAAGAAAACGTCAGGATGTCCTGCACACGACTTTCCATGTAACTACAACTTCACAAGCTCCAAATGTACGCAGCAATAGACAGGGTGAGTAATGAGCCGCTCAGTGGTTACAGAAAGTAGGTCAAAGTGTCCAGCTGAAGGTGACCGTCCTTACTTCCAAAGAAAGCTCTTCTCCTTCTGGACTCATGCGGTTTTTGCTGCATGCATCCTGTGTATGTTTGTTGACGTGGCCTGTTTTCCTGTTGGTGTGGCTGCACATTTGCGATCACATTTGTTTTCCTGTGACGTGTTGTTGCTCAGTTCTGCATTTAGCACCTCTAATAAATGATATTCTCCTTCCATGCCAGTGGAAGATGCACCTGGCAAATTAGTCAGGATAAAATGTGAAATTTTGTCAGGTGGTGTTTGAACGGTTCCAATCGTTCATACTGAATACAGATGGTATGTACTCAGGTAGTAATAAAAGATAATAATGGAGATATGGGTTAAGCAGGCAGTCACCTTTGGCCTTTGTGGCAGCTCAATATCCATCCTTTATGTAAAAGATGAAACTATGTAAATTACATTGATCTCCCGGTTTAAAATCGTTTCTGTTCACATGCCTTACATCTTATGAGCAGTTCATGCGGATACTATTGATTTGCTGCAGCCGCCTGCATGGTCTTCATCCGACTCAAGAGAAAGAGAGAGGCATGGGAATAAATGATGTCTGTGGACACGTCACATGTTATTGACACAAGTTAACAGGGTTTGTTTTTTTTTTTAAATTAAGAGAGATTGGGTGAGGAGACCATGTCTGTCACACTCATTTCACTTGTACTTAGACTGTATATAATGGTGATTAACACAGGTTAATATGTATGACAAATTGTCACGACCTGATACTTACTGTCAAGCATCTATTGAATGACAATGAACTGTTAGGGGACATCAAGCACTCTCTTCACAATGGCTGCCTCCTTTTCTTTTTCACTAAAATGCATTGCTCATGCAGACAATATGTGACAATAATGGTGCAAAACCTTTTTTCTCTATTGGATTTTGTTGCGTAAGCAGGACCTGACAATGAGGGAGTGCTGTGAGGAAAAAAGGTACGAATTACAAAAACTGATATACTAAATATCATTATTACAGATTAACAGATATGTGTTTACCTTGTGGTTTTTCACCAGTGGTTTTGACTTTGTACATACCATGGAGAATAATTTAATCTTAAGTCATATGACACCACAGCTGGTTAAGAATAAACTACCTTCATGAACATAAAGCAGAAGCCCTATTTCCACCATTTGGTTCAGTTTGGTACATCATCCAATTACTAGTACAGTGTCTGTACCTGTTTTCTTGCATTTCTCATCCAAATGCAGACAGATGGACAGATGTTAGATGGCAGATTTCTAGATAGATTTGTGTTTCCATTGTCAAATGTTGTAAAGGCTACCAAGACAACTGTCCCAGTTTGCTGCACCCTACCGTCGGGCCATCAAGGACAGGGATCCAGCTCTTACAGGGCGGAGCTAGACACACTACAGTTGATTTGTCGACAGAGAAATCAACAAAGAATCATCACTTCGGTACAGGCCTGCCGCCGTCTCTTAAACAAAGTTTGTCTTCTTCTTCTTGTGATTAAGAGGAAAGAACATGAAATGTTCGATGTCTTCCATTATTCATCATGAAACAGAGGTTCTTAATCTCAGTAGGATCTTTTTTTTATTCTTCTTTTTAGGGAAGTGAGAAGCTGATCACAATGCCATAACGATGCCACCACCTTCATGACTTCATGACCCCCAAATGTCATCACTGCTGTGAAATAATATCTCCTTCCCATAATCCCCTTTATGTTTTCCCAGGGGGGCCATACTGGGTTTATGCAGTCCTTGTCTATGCAAATTAAAAACGGGCTACACTAAGTGCTTGAACTGTGCTTGAATGGAAAGAGAAACATAACCCATCCATCCAGTGGTTAAGTTAAAGGAGCATTTTGTGAACTAGAAGAAGAAGAAGTAGGAGAAAACAGAAACTGGATATGCGAGAAGTATCGTAAAAGTATAGCTAAAATAAGAGCGAAACCAATAACAATAACTTTAATAATTGGCCCTCAAAAAGAAGATGATAGTCAAAAAGCATTTGAGTTAAATCATGTCATCCACTGTCTATATCCACTGAATTTCCAGGATTTTGAGTCAGGGTTTGTGTGCACATGGCAGCTCATTAGGGCGTTAAACTGACAGTAATCAAAAGCTGTGTTCCTTTACTGTGACTGTGATAGTGACAGACAGAGGTTGGTTATGTGACAGCTTTTAAGGCGGCCTTTCATTCATGAATACATCACAACCACCAATTTTGGGCAATAATAGGTCGCGCTCTTGACAGCGTAGCATCAGCAGATGTAGACTGTTTGTTTGAGCTGGAGTACACTGACAAAGGGCAAAGGGGAGCAAGAGAGACGTAAAAGAGCAACTTTTTAGACGCAAACCGTGACCCAATTCACAAATACATTTGGAACAAGAGGAAATTTGTGCATTTCATTGGTAATATAATATAATTATTTTCACTCACTCGCATACAGTACCTGTGTGTGCCTCCCTGCAGTCACTATCAGCTCTATATCATGTTTACTGTGCTAGGAGCATACAATCTCTCTCTCTCCCTCTCTCTCTCTCTCTCTCTCTCTCTCTCCCTTCCTCTCTCTCTCTCTCTCTCTCACACAGACACACGTGGCTTGCTGACATAGAATTGTCATTTTGAGGTGTCTTAGCTGTCTGGGCTCAGGAGGGTAAAATGCAGCTGCAGGCCATTTCACACTCCCCATATGCACATAAATACATCACTTTTCTCTCTCTCTCTCTCTCTCTCTCTCTCCCTCTCTCTCTCTCTCTCTCTCTCTCTCTCTCCTCTCCTCCCTGTGTGTCATCCACTCCCTCTCTGAATATCATTTCTTTTGCTCTTCCTGCCTCCGGTGTCCTCCTCTACCTCCCTCTCTCTCTCTCTTCTAACTTACAGCAGTGTGCTGTCTGCTGTATGGAGGTGTGAGCAATACTAATCCCACCAAGGAGGTGATCCTGCATTAATGCGTCCTCACTTCTCAGACTTTGTCAGTCTGGCTACGTTTCTCACACAGATCTAAGTCTAAAAAAATATGGACTGCTGAAATTAACGCATTAATCACTCTGATTGATTTTAATGCAATAAATATGTTTTTAGATAAATCACAAGTTTCGTTAACTTCCTGTGACACAGTTGGCCTCTACACCCACTCTTGCTCAATGTAATCAGTGATGAAGTTCTAGGCAGAATAGACCCAGTTTACAATTCAGGAGCAAGAATGGATAACAAAACATTTCAGCCGGAACTTAACATTGTAGAAACAATGAACTGAGAGAACTATTGTGTCACTGACTGGTTTTCGCTCTTTGCTGCAGACCAATGGACTTTTGTGAGTAATGACGATCAATTGTGCGTCACAGGGCTTTGCTGATGAAGACTGGGGAGTCCAGTCATTTGCACCAACTGTGATTTTACATTTAAACATCAGTTTTCAGTGTGTGTTCATTATATTGACGCTTATAGGACAGTAATTATTAGTCAAACTCAATGAATGGATATTTGTACAGTAACCACAACTGTAAATGAGCACATTATTGACCTATTGATCTCGTAAGGCAGACAAGCATGCATCAGTCTTGCTCTCCATGTCCCCGTAAATTCAGCAAGAAAACGTACGATGTTTGGTGTCGAGCTGCTTTCAAGCTGTGATCCGTTTCCACCTCCTACATAAATTGGGGGAAAACATGTTCCTCTAATAGAGAATGCACTTTAGTTGTGTGCAAATGTCATTTTTGCAAGACAGTTTGGTGCAGAATGACTGGAGAAAAATGACCACGGTCTCCACAGCTCATTGTGAGGACGCCCCCCTGATGTTGTTTGTGGTTCAAAGGCAGAAGAAGATCTGAGCACACCTCTGATTTTGTTCACAGCTCCATCAGGACTGCACACTGACTGAGCCAACATAATATCAAAGGACAGTTTCCAACCTCTTGTGGACTCCATGGCATAAAAATACTGAGGCTGTTTTCTAACCATTATATTTATATTTACTGCAGCTCAATGTCTTCAGTGCAATGAAAACTTAATTAACACGGAGAACGGGAGAAATTATACATTTTCCAAAACAAAACAGATTCATTGCCATGCAGGATTGGCAACACGCTGTTTTTGTAAAAGGAAGCTAATTGGAATGCTAATTAAAACTGTTAGTCAGCAGCAGATGTGTTATTAACACCGTTTATTCCATTAGACTGGTTTATATTCATTCCTCTCCAAACAGTAAAAATGTGGCGGTGCGCAGACAGAAGATAACGCGTTCCATGGTACATGACTGAGATGATGAAAAGGATGAGGTGGGAAGAAAAGGAAGAAAATGTGGAAGCAGCGAGGAAATACACTGATGACAAATCATCATATATTCATAAACCCACAGACAGCTCTCCTGTGGAGGACTCTCATTGGCATTCATCGTGTTATAGCCCACCACAAAGATGTCCCAAATCATTTAAGCTCATATATCCGTGCTCATACGAGAAGGCATTACTGTTGCCTACACACTCATTTCACATGAGCCACTGATGAGACCGGATAAAGGGGTGCAGCAAACGGGGGAGAAAGGCTGTCATGTCTGCTCACAACCACAGAGCTGTACTGGGATTTATGGCTGGCGCGCTGCTGTGGGTCAAGGTTAAGGAGGAGAATGGGTTCCCTTGGGTGACTTCTCTGCAGGGGTAGAGGAAAGAGGTGGGAGGGAGGGAGAGTGAGAGTAATAATTCCCCTGAGACCTGCTGGACAGAAGCTAAGTGCACTTGTGTTGTCAGCAGAAGAGGAGGCAAAGACACAAGGAGTGATATTAAACCTCAGAGGAAGCAGAGCCAGCTGCATGTCAGTCTTTGTATTTTTTGATTGCACATAAATTGGTTAGAAAAAAGGATATATATACTTAGTGCTTCTTAGTTTGTGTTTGTAATCAAACAAAATAGGGAAATACAAAGTAGATAGATAGAAATAGATGTTTTTCAGTCAGTGTTCTAACTGAGAGATACAGTATGCTAACACCACTGTATTCTATTCTGTCCAACCATCCATCCACAATAGTACCTGGTACCTGGTGCTTTTTTTTAGTACAGACTTCCGGCCACTGATTGGTCACAAACGTGACGTCAGATCAAACAATGCCAAACTGTAGATCAGTTAAAAAGACTTCAAAATCCTGAAAACATGCGTTAATCTCTAACATTTAGCGAGGACATTTCTAAAATCTCAATATTTAACAGAGGAGCCAAAAGTCGGCGATCGTGAGCTGAATCACAGATGGTTCAGCCGTATTTTCAGTTCAGTAACTGTGTCAGACAGAGTCTGCACTCAGGTCATGCAGGAAGTACTGAACTAATCTTTTTCCAATTAACTGATTCTGATGATTGAGTACACCGAAAATAACTGCTTTGCTCGTCACTAGTTTGTGTGTGTGTGTGTGTCGCGTATAAAATAGTCACAGCAGTTTCGCACAGCCAAGCTATGACAACTCCGCCCATGTTGGGGAGGAACTATAGTTATGGATAACGTTGTGTCTGAAACCAAACGGAGTAGAGTAGAGTCGAGTCGAGCTGGGACTATATAATGGAAAAGCATCATTTGCCCAATCTGAATGATTGAAAAAAAGTTGCAAGGTGTTTAAAATTAGATTTTCAAATCATGTAAAAATTCAGCAACATTCTCTGATCTGAAAAGCTCATGTATGAAGATAGTGGGACTAAAGCAGGTGAATGTCAGTGTTTATACAGAAAATATAAATAAAATACTCCACTAGCAAACGCCATTAAACTGGTTTAGCTACAGTCGTGCTCTGTCTCTCTTGTTTTTTACTTTGCACAATTTCCTCACTATTAGGAATCTTAAGTAAAGTGTCAGAGCTTTTTCTGCGTAAATTCACCCACAGGAAGCATTAAAGACTGATATTTGAAAGTAGCCACCATTGCAATTTTTTAAACACGTTTTTAAATGTCAGGTGTGTGAACAGTCTTACTGAATCGCTCAGGACAGAATTGTTTTGTTTTTTAATATTCTGCCATTGCCTTAAATTATATAAGCCATAAAAGCCTTTATATTGTTGCCCCAAACACTAACAAGACAATTCTACAACCACGTTCATACAACCTTGTCTGTAGTGGGAAAAAAACCCCAGAACACTTTCCTTTGCTGCTATGTATAAATCTATACACAGCTTAAGTCTGCCTTTGCCAGGTGTGGAATACAGTTGTAATAGAGACATAAATTAGACACTATAGTAGACACATTGTTGGAGGTCAGCTGAAGCTGGATTAAATACAGAAGAAATGCGTTAATGCAATATTACAGAGGCTAACTCCCATAAAACTTGTTCTGGAAATCTATGCAAATGAGTAAAGATTACATTACTTTTAGTCTCTGCAGTGTCTACAATGCCAACAATAAAAAATACTCTTGTCTCGTCTTTTCCATCAGAATAATAGTGATAATATTGTTGAGGGCCACACTTTATATCAGAGATATATCAGATTATCAGAGAGAGGACAGACGGCTGCACTCCTATCTTTTTATAGAAAACATTTCCAACCTTTACCTTTCATGATACACATACTAACATGGTCAAATAATGTCAAATAAGTGATGACTGATGGGTTATACATTTATTTATTTTTTTAAATGAATAATCACTGAAGTTTACCTTCCACCAACACTCTGCTTTCTATTGGGCTGCACTCGTATTTAATTCACAGCAACACAGAGAGCAACAAATCCACGCGCGCACGCACACAGACACACACACACAGGCTCCCCATCTGTATCTGGATCCCATTGTCCCATATTGCTGGTGAATAATGATAATATGCTTAAACACAGTAGGCGCTCCAGACTTGGGTTCAATGAAGCATGCACAGCACAGGTTGTCTCAGTGATGGGAGAGCTGTTACCCAGCAGGCTGTTCTCTGGTTAATCTAGTCAGTCCAAGACTCGGCACTCAGCCTCAGAGAGACCTGCTGAGAAAATGGCCGAGCAAATGCCTGGGGCGGTGCGCTCTGCTATCGATCAAATGAGAGTTTGCCCTCCCTGTTTGAAGGCCATCTCTGTAACCTTACACAGCAATATCTCTCAAGGGTTGTTTCTTTGTCTGGTTAAAGGTGTGATGAGGAGCTGAGAGCACAAAGCTTCAGTTTCGCCATCTGTGTCTCCTCAGGTCTGGTTTTCTTCCATAGAGTTGGATCCATGCAGACACGCTCTCCGTGAAAACACGATTACCAGCTTGGACAGCAGAAGGCTCACCTCATAACATTTATGAATTCTGGGATTCAGATTTTTAAAATTTGCTGAAAAAAAAAAAAAAATGCTAGAGTGCTTTTATTTTGAAATTGATACAATATTTACATATGTTTGTGACACATGTAACGGATACAGACGAGAAAACTGCTGTGAAAGTTAATTTTCACTGTGTTTTTTGCTGTGAAACATGTGAAAAAAAACAGATGAGACGTCCTTTTCCAAAAAAAAACATTGTAGCTCATTTGTGTGAGACACATCTGAGAAACATCTCACCTTTAGATAATCCACAAAGATGCCACAATAAACAGGTTTAAGTCATGATACCCTCTCATATTACAATTAAAGATCTTAAGGTGAACCACTCAAGCAAGTTCAACTTATGAACAATGATAATACAAGGAAAACAACAATCCTCTATGCCAATAAATAAAGTAGATATTGAGTGTTTATAAAGATGTTTACTTTAAATTTTGAAAGCAAGAGCACAAGTCACAGCAAAACAAATCCTCTCAAACAATGACAGACAGAAATCAGCATAGACTGTTGTGTTGTCTGGAATAAAAATACAATAAACCAGCATCTATTTTTAAAGTGCAACAAGGAAAACAAACAACACTTAAGTCCTAAAGTAATGTCGAGTGGCAAATATCTGAGAGACCACTTCCACTGGAAGCTGCAGCTTGGGCCCCCCCGGTGGTTTGGGGCCCTATGTATTTGCATAGTCAGTCCGCATTTAGCAAGGAACGGATATGAGTTAACATGTGTCTAAATGAAAGGTGAGGATTCCTCTCCCAGCCTAGACACATTTAAGAAAATCAAGCTCAGACACTGACACCATGGACCCGAGGGTGTTGCCAACAAAGTCTGGGTTGATGTGCAAATAAATGTTCATTGCCGTGATCTAACGCCAAGCTTCCCTCGGGGCCTGTGGTGCTAGGTCTGATACCTAGTTGCGAGGAAACAATAATGATAACAATAACTTGGATTTATGTAGCCCCTTTCAAGAAAAACAATGTTGCTGGAGAGGTAATCACGATCAGTGGACATAAATGTCTCAGTGTTTTGTTGCTGTGTATACTTTATTAATCTTTGCCAGGTATGTGTGACAATCATTTCATGAAAGCAATAAGCCCCTGGAGGCTGTGAAGCGTCATGCTCAAAACCCCCTGAGCTGCTCTAAAGTCACTATAAACCACGGTCCTTGGTTTTATTGCTTTATTTCACCACTGTGAAACTCCAGAAAAGGGTCTTTGATGTTTTCAGACTTGATAGATTGCAGACTGCTCCTCCTCATAATATGCTACTTGGTGCTAAAAGGTGACATTAATGCAGAATCCAAGAAAACGGCTTCAAATCAATATCTGGCAACTCACACTATGACTGAAGAGCCTGTGAAGAACTACTGGATGAATAAACAATGAGGCTCCAACCATACTATTACAATCTTATTTGAGCAGCATTTTTAGACAAAATTATACGCGTCCAGACGTGCATTTCAGCTCAGTATCAGTAGTAATCATTCCAACCATTCAGGTCCGCTAGGCATGTGCGTGGAAGCTGATTTTCAACACATGCATTTGTTTGCTGAGCTCGTACAAGCAACAATAATGGTGAAAGTAAGAGCAGGCATTTGTGTTGAGACAGGCAACAAGGTGGAACTCAGAGTGAATGTAATGGGTCTTAATGAAGCTTTTTATGCAGCTGATACTTGAACTGTGGTTGATAACAACCTATCAGGTAGTAAATGCAGTAGCTGCATTTAAGGTTTCCATTGTCTGGACTCTAAAACGCCGTAGTGTGGATGGCAGGCAATTTATTGAACAGAATTGATGCGTTTTAAACCTGATTAATGTGAATGCACCCGGCTGTCTCCAGGATCACATGTTTCACGTGTTCCAGAGATACTCACAAGCTGATGTGTTTGAATCAAAATGACATGTGACAATGAGTTGTTTACATGTCTACTGCTAACGCTCCCATTTTTTAGTAGTCTCTGGATGTAAACACTCAATCTACATATACATGGCAGCGCCAACGTCACAATCGAGATTAGATCCCATACAGTGATTTAGTGTATGTGCCAGATGTGGGGGTGTTGCCGCTCTGATGTTCTGGGTTTAGTTGCCCCCTTGGGCAGCAACGACTGAGCTTCATCTCCAGGCTTCATATAACAACAAAGTGGCCATTTTACAGCCCCTTCCTGTCTGCTTTATTTGCTGTCCGGGGAAATAAAAAGGATTCCTGTGAGGGAGTCGGTGCTCGTGGCACCGCTCTGTGTACTGAAGCTGACACATGCTAGTTCAATTTCATTACACCTAATAATTTCTTTATAGAGTGATAGGATCAGGTAACTGTGGTCAACGGGTCGTCCCTGTTTGGGGATCGGGAAAAAAACGACCAAAGTATTTCCAAACCGCAGTCTTGCATTGTTGCGGTGGTTTAAATGCTGCTGTGTGACTGAGTAAAAGTGAGAGTTCCAAAAAGTCAAGTGAAGTCTGCATAAACACTTCAGGGACGTTTGCTAAGTGTTATTACAGGTTTGTAAATATGAGTAAATGATTCATGTTCTTAGAGCAGACACAGGTTCCATTCAAGCTTCCATTGTGACACAAGTTATGGACATTGAATCAAACAGTAATCCCAGCTTTCTGCATGTACTCAGAATTCAGTGAGCTTTTTTTTGGGTGTATGGTTTAGAATCTGCTCACATTGCTTCGACTGGCAAACCTAATTCTAGTGCCAGTAAAACACAATCAAAAGACAAAGTAAAACCATCTCTTTCTTCACCTGCTCTTGGTATTTATGGCTTTCAGTTTACTTTGTATTTCATCTCAGTGCTCGGAAAAATACATTACATACATTAAAATAATGGGGGGGGACACTAAAGTAGTCACATGGTCACTTTCGAGAGTGAAAAAACTGACCAGACTGAAGCATCTTCGTTATGTTTCTATAATAACTTGTTATCTATCTCTTTTGTCGCCCCGCTTGCTATAAATTCAACATGAATGTAGCACAGAGTAGTGCATATTAAAGAGGCATTATATCCTCCCATTAAAATAATAAAAAATAGTCTGTGTGTGTGTGTGTGTTTGGGGGGGGGGGGGGTCTAGGGAAACTCGATAGGGCTCAGGGCTCCACTGCTAAAAGGTTGGATTGAAGCCTCAGGAGGAAGAGAAACTGAGACAGAGACGGTTAAAAGCAGCCGTAGACAAAAGAAAGCCAGCCTCCTGATGTGTGATACCCCTGAATAAAACATATTGATGATATTGCGAGACAAGGGGCTGGGTTTTGTCCTCCACAGACCGCATGGGTGAGTCTGCAGGCCGAGGTCTCAATCCCTCCCCGGCTCTCGTTAATAATATGAGCAGTACTCATAAAGAGCTCTTTAGGGAGGCTGGTGAATTGCTGTTTTATGAGAGGGGCGTCCATCTTATCTCCCTAATAGGATTCCCTACTCCTCATTAAAACCCATAGTAGAGCTTCTACTTTGCCCTCATTTCTGTTGTCTGTCTCTGTCTGGACATCCCTGTGGTCTCACACACATCTGGTCTATGTCCAGTGATGCATATGAATGTGCCAAGAACATTTCAATGAATGTAGAGGCCTGCTCTGTGGCCCGCTACCTGCTACCAGCCGCAGCTCTGCCTGACCTTTCATACACCTTCTCCATTTGTATTCATGCATGGTGCTCCTATTTGCCCTGGCTCTGCCTGACTCGGCTTTTGTTAACACCAACTCTGCCGCCCCTCACCCACCTCTCTTTCACTTAGCAAATAAATGAGGATTGACTGCAGTCAGGTGGAACCGTGCTGATGTTTCCTCTACACCACAGCCAGGGTGCAGGTCTTTTTTGTACAACCCCCCCCAGAGTCCTTCACACAACCTCAGGGTGACAGCTCAGTTCCTTTTAAAACATCTCCCACATGAACAGAGCAGACGGGGTTTATCTTCATAGACGGCACATCACCCAGAGGGACCAGAGATCATGAATGAATGAATATTTTCTAAAAACAAATCAATAGGGGGGAGAAAAACATCATACTTAGGTAGGTCAACAGTTGTGTGTGTAATGTTTCACTCTCCTAGCATTTTAAGAACTGAAAATGTGGTTTCATGATCTTCTCTATAAGTAAGTTACCGCTCGTTTTCTGACTCTTCTCACGCCAAGATTAGCCAGAAAAGGCTGATTAGTAAAAGTAATGACAGTAAGGCCAGAGATATATAGATTATGTGATATATCCATCCTGCTTTATCTGACACATGAGGGTTGCGGGAGGTGCTGTGCCAATCTCAGCTGACATAGGGCGATAGGCGGGATACACCCTTCCATCACAGGGCCACACATGAAGACCAACAACCACTCACTCACACACCTACGGCCAATTTAGAGTGTCCAATTTACCTAATCCCCTAATTCATTTTTTGGACTGTGGGAGGAAACTGGAGTACACGGAGAAAACCCACGCACACACGGAGATAACATGCAAACTCCATGCAGAAAGGCCTTTGCTCCGACTGGGTCGCAAACCCGGGTCTTCTTGCTGCAAAGGCAAGAGCGCTAACCACTGTACTACATCAGTTGTACATATGTCCTGAGAAATTACAGCAACAAAATGCAGAACTCACGGTAACATGTAGGGGCAGTGCAGAGGGTGACACAGTGGATACACACTGTCACAACAGTGCTTCGTTTGTGTAGTTATGAGGAACTATGAAATCTACATCGTTCCACAGTCTAACATAGCGTAAGAAAATGTTAGGTGCTTTAGCTCACTGTTACACAGCCTTTGCCAAAGTCAAAAAAGTCAAAAAACATTTATATGAATGACTTTACCCTGATAATCTGATGAAGCCCATTACCTTTCACCTGCAGCTCATCGCTTCCTCATGATTCCACTTTTGCAAAGTTAAATTAGTAAGTGCATTTTACAGATATGGAATCACAAAGTGTTTCACAGGGCGATACATGTAAAATATGTAAAATACTGACAGTTTAAACAAAAAAACAGGAAAACACAATAAAAAGAATAAAAGAATAAGAACCATAGTCCCGTGTTTCCCAACCCTGGTCCTCAGGGAGCTCCAACACACCTGATTCAGATGAACAGCTCCTTATCAGGCTTCTGCAGAGCTTGATGATGAGCTGAACATTTGAATCAGGTGTGTCCTCGCAGGGCAACATCTAAAACATGCAGGGCAGTGTTCCCTGAGGACCAGGGATGGAAAACACTGCTGAAGTCTAACTAAAAGAAAAGTTTTTAACTGCTTTTTAAAAGCGACAACAGTGTCTAGGCAGTGAAGTGAAAAAAAAGGGAGAGCGTTCCACAGTCTAGGTACTACAAAGGAGCGATCATCACATCGAATGCTTGTATCACACATATATGTTAGTTATGGAGGTCTACTTACATATATTAACTTGTTTTCATGGTTATAAACCTACTAGTCGTTGCAAACGAGCCAATCGAAATATCTCCTCACTGACGCTCTTGTCAGCCACGCTGTTTCAGACCAAAATCACACCCCCAGGACGCGGACTGTGTTGTGATTGGCCAGCCAACGAGAGCTTTCCCACTGTCCTGTGATTGGCCAGGTACCTGGAAGTGACGTAATTAGCATGTCAGCTCTCAGATACACAGCTCCCCCTCTGGCACGGTGGATGCTCTGCATCTCAGCAGCTACAACCAGAGTAGTTCTTCTTCTTCTGCAGTTGAATGTACGCAACCGGATTTGCCCGGACTAGTGCCCGCACCAGGAGGACCTACGGTGGTGAGAGGAGTGGTGTGGTTTACTGATGACATCATCAACAAATGGAAGTGCCTTTCCGCTTCGCAGAGCCCAGGAAAACAATACAACGCTATTTTCTCAGCAGTGGCTGAACTGTTTGTTCTGAAACTTTAGGGTTTCATAAACGAGGTAATGACGCAGACACACACACAACAGCAGCGTTAATTGGAGCTTCCGGTCTATGTCGCCTTTAAAATGGGTCTTTGGGACCACATGTACCATCTGACCTGCTGACCTCAAACTTGAGGGTCGGGGGGTGAAGCTGTAGCAGGTCAGAGGTGTACTGTATGTGGGAGTTTAACCATGCAATGCTCTAGAAGTTAGATTTAACCCTAACCAGTTAAGGTGGAAGGAGGATAAAACAGGCATGATATGAGCCCTTGTGTGAGTTCCAGTTCAAAGCCTTGGAGCAGAGTTCTGGACGACCTGTCTTCGCCAGATCATTCTTCTACCTAAAGTCGTTTAATCTCCAGTCCAGTACTTTGATTCCTGTTTGTCGCCATCTCCCAGTCACTCACCTGTCAACCTCCTGACCTCATCAGTTTAGTCTCAGCTTGTCCTGCTTTAACCACTGCTCTTGCCACCGCCCTGGAACTTCACTTGTTCTTCTGATTCTTCATTGCCATCTTTAAGAGTGTGTTGTCTCCTATGTCTGCACCTTGGGTCCAGTAAATTGAACTGCCTCATTACAGTTTCCAATCAGCACATGATATCATCGTCCCCTTAACTAACACTTATAAACATTATAACTGTTTAGTTTAGTGTCAGTGCTTATTTTATCCATTCACCAGGAGCACTGTGAGCTCAGAGAGTGTCTGTGTAAATCCTCCTCAGGTTGGTTCCAGAGCATTACACAAGCAGAGGAAACGTGTTTTCTTATTAAAGTATTTTCATAGTTTACTCAAAGAGCCGCAGTTATCAGCCCACAGTACATAGAGCCAATAAAGAATCTGTCCAGTGACGTTTGAGTTGTGAAAGGCCTGAAATGGATAAATATGCACAAACTCTGAGTACAAAAGGCATACAATCACTTTCAATAAGCCGTAACATGGCACAACACAATAAACCGTAAATAGAATGTGTTTAGCTGGTTTTGAGTCACCAGTGCGGTTGCCGTGGCTCTTTCACATCATTTGGATTAGCCAGGATTAGCGATGAAAAATCCAATTTCATTTAACAAAGAACAGCATGGGAGAACAGAGCTGTTCCATTCTCCGTGTGACACATCTGTATTCACGCAAACTGTAAAATTGAGGAATGAATCTCACCTTTCTCTCGCTGACGTTCTTCACCTCATTAACACTCATCCTCCTCGCACCTCAACCTCCATCACCTCCTCCTATCACACATGCACCCTGCTTCTCCCACCTAATTCGTCACTGACTATAGAATCTTGCCTTTTGACGGAGAAGTGAAACCTCTTTTCCATTTACACATGCGGCGGAAACTACATTTTCCACTCTTGCTTTGCATTTGAATGACTTACCTAGAATAGCCTGTGATGCAACGCACTGAAAAAAACGTAAGAAAGTAGAAATATGTGAAGAGGAAGGACTGGATTAAGCGCCCATCAAGGTGTGTGGGCTTTTCAAAGGTGGCAGTCATCTATACCTTTTTCACACTAAGTGGTTTGATTTGATTCTTTGCACAATTTCTTGCATTTGGTTTGTCAAAAGAACAGAAGCTACCTAGACCACACCAGATCTGTACCATCTCAGTTTTATAGTGGTCCAACCCATCAAGGGTTAAGCTAGACACACTGCAGTCCATTAATTCAGAAAATAATCACTTCTGGGCATCACTGGGAATGGACTGGGTAGCTGCAGGTGTGTTTAGCCATGTTTTGAGCACATAAACGATTGCTGGAACTGTGTGCATTTCAACCATAGGGAGCAAGGTCGAAATTAAGTTCTGAATATACAAAAAAAAAAACGATTCATGTTTTTAAGCAGTCAGTCTCCACATCACCTCATAGTAAAAAATAAAATATTAACTATTATTCTGTTGTTTTCACTGTCAGACATTGTTTCCTGTTAATGACCTCAATGATTTATGTCTGCTGCTTCAGCGCTCTGGTACAAGCAGCCGAGTTATTAAGCTGTTCCTCTCTCTTGCTCTTGACGGTGGCTCTTAAAATCATAAAAATCAGTTTAACAAGATAAAAATGTCTTCATCGCTTTTGCTGTGTGCGTAGCTGCGATGTCCAGCAGGGGGACACATGCTGTCCAATGGACTTTGTGCATTGTGTGCTTTTAGAGGATAGAATGGTTAACATTAATCAACGAATTATTTGACCCGGAATGAAACAGTTTGTTGTGGCTGTGGGTCATTCACACGTCTTTATGCTAATTTGCCAGCAAGCAAAACATAATCTGCAAGAAAATGATAGATCTTTGAAAGGAGTTCCTGGGACAGATTTTCCTGGAGCGAGACCAGACATGCAGTTGGACGTAGTTTAGAGAAAGCTGAATCAGGAGACCTTGTGTGGGCTGGACTAATTCTGATGAATCATACTGTATGATCCACTTAAGTAGCCTAATTTGTTCAGAGAATAAGGACAACCTCACACTAACCACCGCTTGTCTAATATTTGGACGAGTCAGTCATTAAATATAAGTGACCAAGATGGAACGAGCAGAATAAAATGTGCTTTCAGAAGTCTACTGGCTGATGTCAGGGTGTAATTTTCTGCCATGTCTCCACTTTTTCATGACATCAAACTGTTCCAGTGGCATCCCTACAGCGGTAAGCTCATCAGCTGCAGCAGCATCGGGGTGATGTTTTCGATATCCTTCATTTCTTTCCACTGCTCTCTGTGGACTTGTAAAGGATGCATGTAATTAAAGAGTGCATGTTTCCTGACAAACCACTCGACCTGCAGTGGAATGGAATATCCCACCGTCCTGACCCCCATTATGGGTATTAAGAACACCCTACGAAAAAAAAAACATACCTCAATTAAGTGTTACATTATTATCTGGCTTGTACTGAGACGCAGTGTTGCTGACAGCGCTGCAGTGTGTGGCTCAGTGTGTGTATATGTAACAAACCATACATGCATATTTAATATTTCATTTTTGTTAATAATGCATACATTAATCTTCCTCTTTCCACAGCCTTGGAAATAAGCCTTTGGTGTGTCACTGAAACTTGTTGTTAAAAAATGACCCACTGTTTTAAAAGTATTCTTTCCAGTCCCACACTGTGAGGCACTTTATTAATGTTTTTGACCTAAACTGCATTGAAAGGCAATCGAATGCACAAAGGGCAGAATCCATGGAGTCGTGGAAATGTTTTTTTTATTTCCAGAATGTACATTAAACAGCACTTGAAAAACAGAAATGCGTTTGTTTTTTTATTTGAAATTATTATGAAATATGAAATGGGAAACGTGGGGGTAACAGAGAATACAGCTTGAATGCTTATCTAGTGTATGTCCACTACATCTGGAATCATGCATTATTGTAACTTATAGAATAACAAATAAGATGAAATACTCTTCTTAAAACCTTGTGTTTTAGTATAGCTATTAAATCCAACACAGTAATAGTGGTGCAAATAATAAATGATGATTTCGTATCCATCCATTACCCTACACGTCTTATCCTCCCACGGTCACGGAGGAGCTGGGGATAACGAATGGTCTTTTCAATTATTCATAGTCTTGTGCATTACAATATCACCAGTATATATTCATACATGTTCTGTGGCTGCTGTCTGCTCTAACTTCATTCCACCTTTTAAATGCAATTACAGCAAATGCAAAGTGACCCTGGGGTTTCTCTGGAGGACTTGTTTACATCAACAATGTGTTAAATAAAAGCCCTGTCGCTTTTGTGAAATGCATCATTTGTAAAGGATTCATATCAGCTAATGTTTAAATGGATAACATGGACAATTTATTTTATGCTCAATAATCCACGAGGACAAAGTGTAAACATAACATGAGAAATGTTTTGTAACCTAATTAAAGAAAAACTGGTTGTGGTTAGATGCTTTAATTACCCAAGGGATCTGTCTAGAACTTGGACTGGAGTTCATCTGTGGCAAACTGAAGTGATGGCACGTTGTCTAGAAAGACATTAAAGCTCAGTGCAAGGGGATATAAAACTATTCCTAAAGTACTGATTGTTCACAGTAGCCTGGAATAACCAGCAGGTTCCACTATTAAGGATTTTAAGACCCAAGCACAGACACACAGTGGGAGCAGTAAGGTGAAGTGAAGATACTTTGAATAATTAAACAGGCTCACAGATGCTCCCACGGCGCAGAAACGCAGGCAGATGCAAAACAGGAATATAAACTCTAAAGAGACACTGAGCTAAACAGACAGAAAGCATGGCGGTAATGAAGCACATGTGAAATGTGTTAATTGATCACACAGGCTGGAAACACATGACAGCAAGACATAGCTTTGTCCATATGTTGAGCTAAATAATCTATAATCATAATCTGTTGTTGGATCATTTTAATGTGACCCTATCTTAAATCTAACAGCAGCTAATGTTCTAGGTTGGAGATGTTGTGTGTGCATAAGCTATAACAGTAAAGATTAGCCAGCGCTAACAGTTGAGGGAAATTTAAAATGACTGTTAAAGTACATTTTCCTGAATTCTCACAATCAACATTTACAAACCCAGACTGTCTTGCAAGTGAGGCCCCCCAACTGCTGCTGCATCTTCAACAACGCCTTTTCTAAACAGTAATGGCATCACATTGATTTCAAAAGTCAAGCAAATGATATTATTACTGCAAATATTCACTTACGACCGTGCAATATAGGTCCTTGCGCGCATATTAAACAACCGCAAGCAGTTCAGGCAACAAATGAAGCTGCTTCTGGAACATTGGTTCCTTCTCATTACAGTAACAATACACACTTGTTACTTTATAAATGTTATGTTATGTTACTTGTTATGTCCCCTTAAAGTCCAGGGGAGGAGGGGAGTAACAATGTCAAACAAAACCTCGGGATATTTTAAAAGAAGAAAGGCAGAGACAACCGGAATGTAACGCTTTATTTACAATGAATACGCATTAAAACAAACTTAAAGCGAGAAGTAGCTGATCGGCCTACGAGAGAAACAATCAAACCAGATCAAACCAAACTTAAACCACCAAAGTAAAAATACACCCTCTCTCCACTGGACAAAGTATCACACGTGCCGTTGCTAACAAGGTAAGAAAAAAGGTTGAATGGAGTAAACACACAGATTCCCAAGCTGCACAGAGAAAACACACCACACCATGGCTCACACACTAACTGGCTATCAGCATGGATCCAAGGAGCAAGAGCACCACCTCCGCTTTTCCACAGCTTTTTATGTCCACAGCTTGATTGCTGAATCGGAGGCACCTGCGGAACAAGCGGAATGGGCGGAGCCACAAAGCACACAGCAAAACACAAGAAAAAGGATGAGTCACACAGCACCGTGGCACGTAACATCAAACATATGCTTCAATATGAGTTTTCGTCTGCGCTATTGTTTATTTGGAGTCAGAGTTATCTCATGAACATTACTCATTCTTTGCTTCAGGCTAAAATTCCTCTCCACTCCGGATGTCTCGTAGTGATATCTGTCAATCAAATACAAGAAGTCCCTTGTGGGTGTGATCACACCGAAAGTGACCAATCATAAGAGGGCCGGTGCCCTCCTTGGACTCCACCCCCAAACTGTCAAAAGTCTGGTCGATTTGCGAGAACAGACTTCACTTAAGAGTGTGCGTGTGACCACACCTGAAAATACCCTGGATCCGCCCAAAAAAAAAAGAACTAATAGCAAACGGCTATAACCCTAACCCAGGCCAGCATAGATTTCATTAGGTGAGCCCTTTCTTAAGTGGCTGAAGTCTGATTTTTTTTTCTGTTGCCCCAGGTGACAGCCATATTTTTATTCACCTCATACTTACCTGCCCCCGTGCAGCTGCTTATCAGCACAGAGAGTGCAGTCACCCATATATATATATACACACACACCTCACTTAATTTAAGTTCCAGACTTGTGTATATTATACTGTATGCACAGCTGATTATATAAATATCCTATCAATTGTAAAATGTCATCAGAAATGATAGCATTTTAAAGAATGTTTGCTGAATCCAAATGTATCCCAATGCACAAATGATTAGAGCCTTATTAGGGTGAATGAGGAACAGAATAATGAGAATAATTCATTTCTCACATGAAGGATAACAGAAGCTGTTCCTCAAATGATCAATTCAGCCAACAGCGATGAGAGCCTTCTCCAGCATTCACTGACATGCAGTACAGATTTATGCAAGAGCTCACACATTTAAAACATGCTTCTTTTCATTATGATAACAGATGTTTTATTCATCAGGCTTCCTTTACTATTGCCTTCATGTATGGAACAATAGTGCAACAATGGCTTTTCTTTCTTTCTTTCTTTTACCATCCCCATCTCAGTTCTCCGCCTGTGGCTGAGGAGCCAAACACTGCAGTTCACTTCAACCACTCCAAAGCAACCTGAGCAGCTATCAGCCAGTCTAGATTGGACTCAGTATTGTGTGCGAGTACTGTTATGTGTGTTGGAAGAGTTTGTCAGCACAGATTAGATGCAGAAAGGTCAATACAGTCTCCTCCGCCCACCTCTTCGCTTGCCTTCAGCTGATCTCCCCTGGCAGTTGGAACAGTTAAGGCACCACGACCCGGGGTCTCTACAGACCAGTGGGTAAAAATCCACCTGACAGAAATGCTGGTTCGTTTAAGTGCATCAGCTAAATCCTTCCTGTTTGCACAGACCTTCTGATAGTATCAACATAATTCTTTTTTTTTTATTAATATGACTACATCCATGATTGTTATTTTCACCATCCATAACAACCACTTTAACTCCACTTAACCCTCCTGTCGTGTCCGGGTCAAATCTGACCGATTTACAACTTAAAACACTTTACATCTGATTGCCTCAAGGCCTTATGATATCCTCCACACTATGCACTTGAACATATAAAAGTGATGATCACCTCTTTCATTGAATTTCAAGTGTTTTAATCGACCTTGTTACACCTGTGGTGTTCCCGGTCAAAAGTGACCGCCATAGGAAATGAATGAGTAGGCGACTGACCAAGCGGTTCTCTGTCGAAGAGGTTCTGGTCCAGCTTTTTGGACATGATGAAGAGGGCACTGAAATTGAACCAGAGATAGAGGAGGATGTATCGGAAGTGGAAGACAGGAACACACATTTTGATCCAGAATTTGAGGAGACTGCCCAGTCAACAGATGGAGAGGAAGAGGCACCTGAAGAACAGGCACCTGAGGAGACATTCCAGTCCAAGAGTGGACACTTGCTCTGGTCTTCATCCCCCCCAGGACGGAGGAAGTAGAGCGAGAGTGGAAAACATCATAAAGATGACGCCAGGGCCAACACGGTATGTGACATCTTGTGTAGATGACATCAAGTCCAGCTTCCAATTCTTTTTACCAGAGTCCATTGAGGGAATTATACTGGAGATGACAAACCTGGAGGGGAAGCGTGTGTTTGGGGACACCTGGAGAGAAATCGACCTGATAGACCTTCAAGCCTACATAGGTCTGTTGATTTAAGCAGGAGTATATCGTCAAACAATGAGGCTACAAAAAGTCTGTGGCATGCAGAGTCTGACTGGCCAATATTCCCGGGCAACTATGTCCTTACAACAGTTTCATGTCCTTTCAAGAATTATTCAATTTCAAAACAGAGATGCTAACCCTTACCCACACACACATGCGCACACACACACTCCCCCACACACACACACGCACGCACACACGACTTCATGTTGAATAAAAATTTGGTGGTGAAAAATGGTTTTTGTGCTAATTTAAGAACAGTTAAAACAGACCGGTCAATTTGACCAGGAACACTAAAGTAAGGGGCGGGAGGCGAACACGAGAGGAGGGTTAAATATAATATAATATTATAACTGGTCTAATACCCCTCCTGGCGGCTGTTCCTATACATGCCACTCTACTACATTTTCATTTTAAAACACATTTTAAAAACATCATCCGTCTGCCTTCCACACTACCCTGATTTATACTTTGATCTGATGAAGATCTGAAGCTGAGTCAAAATGCTTCGGAGAATTCACCTCAAGAACCTCCTCCTGGTTGAAAGCTCAACCTGAGGAAAGAGTCTCTGACGTGGATGATGTTGATTGCTAGGTGACGAAGTTGTGGAAGACTTGGACATAATTATCCGACACTCCCCTGCAAGAGGTCGTAAAGCAGATCAACTGAATCTGTTCGCTGCCACAGCCATTCTTACATCCCTCACTTAGGGACACTAAGACAATTCTGCCTACACGGTGGAAGGGTTTGGAATTGCTCTTTTTTTTTTGTATATAAATGAATTTGACGTGGCAAACCCAGAAACCAAACACAAGCTTTGTGCCATCTACTGGACACTTGGCAATCTGCACCATACATGTCGCTCTTCTCATCATGCCATTCAACTTGATTTGGTTTGCAAGGTCGAAAACATCATACGGTGAAATTGCCCACCCTCTATTTCAAGATCTGTTCTCCAACACCTGCACTGCAATTTTCTGCAACAGCCTCTTTTCCACCAAGCTGTCAGAGCGATGGATACCCTGGTGCCACCTCACATTGCCTCCTCATAATCATGTGCCCTCAAGGACAAGGGACAACAGCACACAGATGACTGTTTACGCTCTCTCAATAGAGAATGGACATTAAACACACAAACAACCAGTTTGTCATGTGACATCATTTGTTCAGCTGCATATATTGTATGCGTAAGAATGAAATTAAATGTTGACTTGACTTTTCATGGAGTATATTTTGAACAGTTGCAAGCCAAAGCTTTGTCAGAGGAAACACGATATAAGGAAGTCCATAAAAAAAAAGGCAGCATTCCAACCAAGAACCAAATAAGATCCTAACCGACTTGTAAAAGATATTATATTGTGTCAATATTGTGTAAAAAATAGAAAAGCTGTCCGCCTACCTAACCTGTAACACTTTCATGTCGTCGATGGTTACATAGCAGACCTTTTGCATGGCCGTGTGCTTGAGAGCGCTGATATCAAAGAGATTCTTCTCGCTCACTTGAAAACCTGAGTGTGCATATTTCACATTTTCCGTGTGTAATCAGACCAATGCAAACCAACCGCAGCTCACCACAAAAGAACTTTTCCAGCAAGGGAAATTATAACTGGAGGGAATGGCCATGGAATTTGGACACTTGTCTGCCCTCTGCCACTTTTGAATGGTTACTACATTCCTGATGTGAATGAAACCTGTGAGGTCTTGATCAGCTTGTAGTCGAAAAATCAATGTCCAAGAGGTTTGCAAAGGAGTCCGTGTGCTGCCTTGATTACAAGAATGCAGGACACAGTGATTTATTAGATTTAGCATCACTACACTGAGCATAACCCTCAATTCATTCAAACATCTGGCCCATTAGCTAACACATTTTGAAAGATGTTGAATGGCACGCTCACAACATACACCTTCCTTTAGCTCTAAAACTTCAGAAGATAAAATCTTCATTTAACTTTGACCTAATTTTTCTGTTGAAATAAACTTCTGTGTCTCTGTGGAGAGCTGCCTCGATCACAGGAATTACCCCAATTTTAAATCTGTGTAATGTCAAAAGACTTTTTTTACAGTTACCTTGCTCTATTTATGTGAAATATGATGATACAACCTGTGAAGTACACAAACTGGAAAAAAATCTATTCTGAAATTGGGGCACCACTAAAATATCCCCAATCTGACTTCTACCATAGTTACATTTTTACAGACGTGGTTATTGTTTTAGCCACCTCATTACTTTACTGAGAGGATAAGTCTCACCTGAGGAGGTTCTGTAATAGGAATCATTACCTGAGAGGCCCGTCATTTTAATCCTCTCTGAAGATGCAGACTTGGAGTAATTTTAACAGATTAATTTAGACACAGAATTACTTTTATGCTCTGATTGTAGTCTGTTCTTCCAGTAAATTAGGGAAGAGGTACATTACATAAAAACCCACTTGTATAATTTCACTCTATGAGGAAGAAAGTCAAACTTTTTCACAATAAAATCATCATTTTGTGTCTCCTTTTAGTCAGAGGGTGGCCATCGGTCATGATATACACACTGTATAGAGCTCTGGATGTCACATGACTCGGTTTGCTCACTCCATCTCCCTGTTGTGTTTCCTCAACATTGATTGTTGTACCTGTGTCTAGTTTGTCAGATTTTTTACTTAAAAGTACACAACATTTTCTAATTTCAACCGGTGTCTCTGTGTGTGTGTGTGTATGTGTGTGTCTGTCCCACTGACTGCTCCAGCTGTTATGGTAAAATCATTTAGTCACAGTAGAACAAACGTACAAAATTACTGTGTTCAGTATCAAATGACTTGAGTCTCCAGAGATCATGAAGAAAGCACAGGGTGCAGAGTCTGGACTCTCAATTACAGAGTACTGTATATGATGTCACCCACCTTTGCGAGGCTAAGACAGTGCAACGCAATTCCTCTCTGACAAAAACAGGTGTGGTTCATTTATGTATTTTCCTCAGATGCTCCAGTTTCCACCCACTGTCCAATGACATGCAGGCTGGGGTTAGGACCTAATGTCAGCCCTATGTCAGCTCAGATTGGCACAGCACCCTCTGTGACCCTCATGTGGAGGATAAAGTGGTAGAAGATGGATGGATGGATCCCGGAAAGCAATAGAAATGGAGCTTTGCGCGGACTTCCGAGGAACAACCGTGTAATAACAGGCAAGATTCACCAGCGCGCCACGAATTTGTGGCGTCAGCTTCTCAGAACCTTAGTTCCTAAACGGTTGAATAACTGCCAGACATCGAAAGTGGAAGTTTTGGATATTTTTTGACATTTCTACAGCCATGAAATCAAAATAAATCCAGGCGTCCTGATTATCATTGACCATAGGTGTGACTGTGAGAATGAATGGTTGTTTGTCTCTGTGTGTCCGTGCCTCTCACTCAATATCAGCTGGGATGAGCTGCAGCAGGTTGGATGGAATGAAAAAAGAAAGAAACTAAAAGGTTGGAACTTCAGCTGACAGCACACACACACACACACACACACACACACACACACACACGCAGAGTGAAATAACTAAAACAGATGACCATTTTATGTCCCCACCCGACAGACAGTTTGTCTTCTACACATTGGCAGCTGCTGCTTATTGCTATATTGGATTTCTTTTGAATGTCAGTGTTCCAAGGTCTTCAAAAATGCAGTGCAATTATAACCAACAGGGAACAACACGGACACCAAGGACTTAGACTATTCAATTTGGACCCACGTAATAACTTGTGATCATCCCTGATTGTTAAAGTTTGACAACCACTTGGAGACTGTCCTTTCAAGGAAATGCCGGCGATGAGATATGCTGACATTTACATCATGACTGTTGGCTGCCAGAAGCAAAGGTGGGTAGTGTGCCATTTGCTCTGCAGGTGTTGGGAAGTTGATAACTGCATATTCTGGTGGCCAGAGGGGGATTTTCACATCCTCCTGACTGCCTAGTGGAAAATTAATGAAGTAAAACATTTTTATGAACTTTAACAGTACGGTAGAGTATGTATAGTTGTAAATCTAGTTTTTGTCTGTACTCGGTGAGCCAGTTGCAATATATTTTTGTTCAGATGTGCACTTGACTGGTGTATAACAATAATAATATCATTTCTTTAAGTCTAGCTATACAACATACACTTTCAAAGTTCTCTTTATTATCCCTGCAGGGAAAATTGAAGCACAGCAGCAGCCACCAAAAAAATACATAAAAATAGACACAAACAACAAATAATAACATAACAATAATAACAAAAAAATATATATATTTTAAGTCTCTCAGCAGTCTGAAGGCAGCAACCTGAATTCATCTGTCATAGGATGGCTGGGGTCAACAAGAACTGACCTGTCCTCCTTCAAAACCCTGGACTTGTACACATGAGAGAGATTATTCAAGGTTGACTATGTTGCCATGCAGTACACCTTTACAATGCCATGTAAACTGGTTCTGTTTTTTTCAAGAGGCCATGCCGACAGATAAACGCGAAGGTTCAAATCCAATTCAGTAAAATATTTTCAAAAAGTTCTGTCAACGCCAAAGTTGTGAAGTGTGTGTAGAAAGTAAAAGCGCTGGTGGGCTTTCCTGCAAACGGAATCAATGTGAAAATCAAAGGTCAGTTAAACATCGAGGATGGTGCCCAAGTATTTATACTCCAGAATACACGCTCCACTACTTGGCCTTTTAACACCACTGGAGAAATGATATTAGGATTTTCCCTGAAATCCAATATCATGATCCAATATTATGATTCATATGCTATGTCAGAAAAAAACTGCAGAGAGATTAAAAAAGGTAGTAACAGCTGATAAGGGTAGTGAAGCAAGATAAATAGGAATAATGAAAGAACGGGTGGCCAGTTGAGCTTCTTTGACTACTACTTGACTTAAATTACTGGCTTTTGAAGAGTTTTATTATAAGTTGTAAGGTCCTCTTCTATATGCAAGATATTATTTTCATTTGATGATACATAAAAAATGATGTATTACATATATGGAGCAGCTATCTGGCGCGTCTCTATCAGACATGGAAGGGTATGTGCGTCTGTAAGGTGACGCAGAGGGACGTGACAGAGAGGCATGTGGTCTGCGATGCCCTCAGGATGATTATTTTATTTTACATCAAAACTAGGATCACATGGAGAATGTTGAGCAGCTTGCTATGTTTGGTCAAATCACCATTGCTGCCAAGCTTGATGAAGGCTGTAGGTTTGGGATCCATGAGCATAATGAGGAGGCAGGCACATCAAGTCAAAAAATAACAGACTTGTTTCATACCCTTGTGTTACACACTGTCCTGTTGAATTTTCTTGAATAAAATATGGCAAAAAAATAAAATAAAATAACAGACTGAAATAACAGAAATCAAGTTCTGTCGTGCATTTGAACTTTAGTCTTGTGCGGGCGAGTGCAGGCTCTTAGAACCATGGAGTTTTTGAGGATTGGGGGATTTCTGTGGCCCCCCCTTGGTTCAGTTCTACAGGACAATGTACAGGCTGTGACTGTAGATTCAAAATGAAATGAACTCCTTGACTGCATGCTAATAGTTTTGAGAGAGCATGTTATTGAGGAGATTCATTCCTTTCCATTCAAGTGGCTAAACTAATTCTGGCCACAGTGTAGAGTTCCAGCTTGAATTTAATTCAACCTCTACTTGAGGCTCAGCCTGTTCAACTAACACAATTCAGTTGCATCTAATCATCGACAACTCTGGCTCATATTCATGGGCTGTAGGAGCAGCTCAGAACATGTGATTGTTGTAAAGAGGAAACAATGTCTCAGAAAGATCTAAAACCAAGAGCAGTGTTTTAACTCCACTTGATTACAGAGCTCTGTGACAAATAGAAAAGACATAGAAAAGCAGGGGAAACACCGTCACTGCTGCAGGACAGAAGTACTGTCACATGTGAGAAAATGCTCTAAAGCTCTTGAGTGAGATGCAGAATTTATTATAAACTGACACCACTACATTGTCCACTGACCTTTAACCCTTGGCCCAATGCCTTGTACCCTAATGTTTCTTCTGTATCATATACAGGATCAAGCTCAACAGCCCAAAAGGAACATGACAGAAAATAAAGTATATATTTTTTACAGTGTTAAGTGACCTCTAAAAATTTTTTATCTTTCAGCCACAGACAAAAATACAATATAAAATGGAGAAATCCAGTTCGTATTCGTATTTCATGCCACAAAGGTGCAGGACACAATTCACAGAGGGGTTCAAGCGAAAATCCAGATCCCAATCCCAAAAAACAAAAGCATCTAAACACTGAGCTTAAGGGCAAAGTCGAAAATACAACGAAGATCATAAACACCGGCGCGCGTGCTGGAATGTTTACAGGTTACTGACAAGATAATGGAGCAGTGGGTAACGGGTAACTGGAGCCTTTATACTGTGAGCTGAGGGGATAATGAGGAACAGGTGTTGCTACTCTGGGAGTAGCTTGCAATCACCGTGGTGTGGGTGGAAGCGAAGCTGTTCGAACACAGGTGATGGTAATTGATAGAGGGGCAACAATAGGTATGAAATGAGACGAGCAAAGCACAGATAAAAAAAGGAAGTAAACTGCGAGAAACTACAGAATAAGACAGAAATGAAAAAACACAGGACAAAATCAGAAACACAGGATTATTATTATTATTAAAGTAGAAATAAAAACTAAATGTCTCTTTAAGGAAGATGAACAATAAACAAGTCTGAGAGACGACTGAAAGGAATGGATGATTAAAACCAGAAGGCACTGACTAAAAGAAGAAGAACTGACTTAAAAGAACCATATTCTTATGCAAACTTGTGTGAGAATCTCTTCAGGGTACAGTACAGTAGTCAAGAGACTTCCAGCATCCCCAACATTCAAAAGTCAAGTCATATTAGCACAAAAAAAAGGAGCACTATACAGAATGCACAGTATTTGGGGCTTGCCTTAAGCTCCTGCTTCGGTTAGGTTCCAGGAGATTACAAAAGTAGAAACAGTTCAGCCTACTGGATCCATAACACTCCCTTTAGAATTCTTCATGAAAGGTCAGTGCATTGCTCTGCTCTGTTAAGACCCTCTGGGACAATGGTGTAAATGCCCTTTGCAGGATATGCACACCTTGGCTCTGGGGTTGGTTCTTTAGAGGCACTGCTTCTATAACCCAGGCCAAGAAAGTGCAAGAAGTGTATGTGAATTAGAGCATGGATACCCGACCCGAGCCCGTTGAGAAACTGAAAAGTAATTTACCTATGTCCCTTTTCCACTACACAGTCCCGGCACGGCTCGCCTCGGCACGTTTTTTGTTTGTTTGTTTTTCCATTAGCGATAGTACCTGGTACTTTTATTAGTACCTGCTCTTGTGAGGTTCCAATCAAGCTGAGCCGACACTATATGTGACGTCGTCACACTGCCGAGAGTGTCATCACTGAGTCATGAGTGCGACGTCCAACACAAACACTGAACCAAACAATGCTGAACTGTAGTTAAAAAGACTTAAAAATCCTGAAAACTCGTTTTACTCTCCAACATTTAGCAAGGACACGTCTAAAATCTTAGGAGTCTGGTGTGAGCAGTGAGCCGCATCACTAACCCTGCCGCTGTATGTCTGTCACTGTGTGAGTCTGCACTCCAGTCATGGAGGAAGTACTGAACTAATCTTTTTATGATTCTAATGATGCAGTACACTGAAGTCACTAGTCAATAGTTTGTGTGTGTCACTGCAGTTTCTGTTCAGACACACAGGCTATTGAAGTCATCCATGTTGGATGTTTATCCTTTTCCTCCACAACAACTCAAAATAAACCACAGTTGTTGGATCGTGTCAATCATTATCAGCAGTTACAGTTCAAAAGAGTTAATAAAGTGGTTGTTAATGGTGAGTCTGAAATGTTATGATACTGCTTTTTAGATAACTCATAAGGTGTGAGTTTTGTGTATATCTCATGTATAGAGAGGCTACAGGCTTCCTTAATGAGATAAAGCTCTAAAATGATTAACTAAACCACCGCTACCAAGCGGCTGACTCAAAACCAGAATTGTCCAGGAGACCCAGAAAACACGAAACAAAAGGCAAAGGCTGCCTGGGAGACCTTTGATAACGCAAAAGGCTGAAGTCATAACAAACTCTCCAGCACCACATTTTATACACTGGGAAACAGGCAATTGACATCAAACACACACACAGTTCTGCGTTGAAGCCACAGGGAGAACCTCTCACTACCTCTGAAGGTGAGACAATGAGTCGGCACTGAGCACTGGAGACTCAGGGTATATGAACACTCCACACACCTGGGCTTAATCAACATCATTCAGTGCCACACACACCTGATTGCAGTGAGTTGATTCTCCCTACACTCTCACAGAGCCGGGAGATTGAGTGCCCTCACATATAGGGCTATATAGGGCTCTCTCCTGGATGATAACTTTTGTCTTTTGTCATTGTGATGGACTTCATCACACACACACAAACACACATTCACATAGAGAAGAGAACCAGTGCACCTGGCAGTGTAGACTCCCAAGAGTGAGCTTATTAATGTGTAACATCCGTGGCTGTGCCCTGAACACTGTGTTTGGGCACAGAGAAGAACTCAGGCGGTGTTTTGAAACCATCAGAGACTCAGAGTTTGATCCTTCCACTGTGCAAGCAGCGGGAGGGTTTGTGAGGCTACTGGAGGACCAGCTTCCTCCTGAAACCATTAAACTGCATCATACCTCATGTGTATATTCCCTGCAGCCTCCTCCAGAAGGAGACCACTGACTTTGTCCAGGGAATCATGCAAGTTCATAGACAACATCCAAACAATAAAGTAAATCAGGGAAATTAAATATTTATCAGTCATGTCTTACAAAAAACACGCTGCACTCTGATCATTGACTGGATTATATATATATTTTTTTTTAGAAAAATCTAATGTGCTATTCAGTATGTTAGTATAGATATTGGATTGTGTTCTTATGTGTCATTCTTTTTTATTACATGTGTATTTCTTTCTCTTTCCTATATGCACAATACTATACAGCTGTAACACAAGAATTTCCCAGTTTTGACAAAAACTGTACTAAGAAATTATGGTCGAATACAACAAATTATATCTAGTTTTCAAGATATTCACATTACTGTATAAAGTATCTTAAACACTTCTTCCACCAAACTACAACAGTAACATTTAGCAGAGACTGCTACACATAGTAGTTTTGGTCAGTCCATATAAGGAGTTGTGTTTCATCCCTGGCACAAAAAATATTTCAATTTCTACGATAAATATTATTCTTTATCAAATGACAGATCCTAGCTTTGAGCAGTATATGTGTTGTATGTATTGAATAATTAAGTAGACCGTGGGTAACTGAGCTAAATTCAGAGGTAAATGAGCCAGAGACACATGTGTGCTCACAGATTACTGTCTCTCTACACAGTAGCTGTGTGGACACTTGTATACAGACTGTATTCCATAGCCTTAACAGTACCTGACTTCCCAACAAAAACATAATCTGGATTAAAAAACAAAAAAAAAAAGCCTTTGAGGTTATTGAGACTAGCAAAAATGTCCGGTACGGTTTGAGCACCCACAACCACAGGAAGACATGTAGATTATTCTTTTTTTTTGCACTTAAAAGAGGGAGGTGGAGGGGGTGGTGGTGAGTACCGGTTGGGAGTGCTTATGTGTGTCCTGTCGTTAATCTCGGTTTTGTCCTTGAAAAGCTGAAAGAGAGCCCAGTCCTTCTGGTTTCCATTACCACCTGCCAAGACACACCACCCATACCTCATTTACCAGGGTTCACACACACACACACACACACACACACACACACACACAGAGACCCACATAGACAAACATATCCAGTGCCCTTCACCCCTTGTCACACTTCTGTTTCCCTGCCTTCATGTCTCCACTAGCTGCTCCACATCAGCAGCCTTCTAATCTTCACCCTCCATATCATTAATCTGTGTAGCCAGCACTACTACTGCTGCTGCCGCTGCTGCTGCTGCTGCTGCTGTTGCTGCTGCTGCTGTGGCATCAAAGGAAGTTAGCATCAACCATCAATATCTATTATTCACTTTGTATGTGCTCCTGCTTGCCTGCATACCTTTGCAGCTGTAGTGCTCTGAGAGTACGACACATGTTCCCTCTTATAGGGGTGGGTGATAGAAGAAGATAAGAATTATAACCTGATATGCACGCTAACATGGAAGTTGCTGAAGCCATAGCCATGACTATATTATAAAAAAAACTACAAAAACAACAAAAAAAAGTTTAATCGATGACTGCAGGCAGTGGCATTTATTAATGCAAAACAATTAGTGAATTTTTACCTCATTAGTAGTGGCTCTATGAGCACAACGTTGCAGCAGCAGTATCCGTTAGCCTGTGCGAGGGCTTTTGTTTGGGGGAAGTAATGAGATCTGAGAGATATGGGAATCCTTAAACGCATGTCCCAGCTGTTCCTCTAAGCTCCGTTTATGTTAACTCACAGCATTTGTGTGCAGTTACGAAATAATAAATAAATAATACTTCTTTCCCCCTGCTCTTCAGTCTCTGCCAATTATGGACTAATATGTTCTCTACTTGATGAGAGCGAGACACTGGATAACCTTTCCCAACAGCAAAGTATCACTCACTCCCCCCACACCAGAGTCCATAGAGAAAAGCAGTCATTTTAGCTCACAGAGACACAGGAGTTGTTGGTCCCCTGCTGCCTCACTCAGTGAGTTTAAATGTGTTATTTATGGACTTCAGTCTTTGAAATCTTTTGTTTGGATTTACCGCGGTGACATAAACTCACAAAACAGAGCAGCAGTAGACCAGCAGCTCCTGTGTCCTGCATGCTGTGGGTGCCACGTCAAGAATCATGGTGTGATTTATAATATTAAATAACATCAGTGTATAAAGAAGGGAGGGGGAAAAAAAGGCATGTTTCTCATTGGTTTCACAATTCTCTCAGTAACCATGCATCCTGATTTGTAGTGCAGATGGTTGCTGGGTGTGTATAATACAAATGGTATGGTCCAGCAGCTTGATATGGCAGTTGTGGGGCCCATTTGATTGGATTCGATCAACTTTCATTTGCATTCAGGATGCAGGTCACCGAGAGCTAAGAGAGATGAGATGTCACAGGGCACAGACATTCATCCCTGGAATTGTTCTCATTCCTGGGAAAAGCTCCGTTCCTTCAGAGAACAGGCTGTTTATATTATTTTGTCCACTATGCAATACTGAAATACTTCATGTGCTGATCATACTATTGGCTCTGTTTTGCCACAAACTACATATATAGTTCACCTGTCCAATTTTCTATATGACTCAGACAATCTGCAGTCTTTCTCCATCTTTCATTCTCTCAACATGCACACACGCACACACGCACACAATCTGTTTGTCATTCATGAGAGGAGTGGTACAAGGAGAACAGGACAGAGATGAGATGAGATGATGAGCCCCCGTCCTCTTCACCACTCCCATGAAAACACAAACACACATGGACCATATGGGGGAGGGAGAGATCAAGATATTCCTGCAGAAAAAGCCACTGTGGCAAATTTGAAATAAAAAGCAAACCAGCTGATAGTATCTATTAAGTAATTAAGTCGTAGAGTCTGCATGTAAATGTAAGAGTACGTGTGTGTGTGTTGGGGGCTGGCACTGCACCAACCTGGCTTATTACACACACTGACTAACGAACCAACGCGCACACACATGTGGTGACAGAATCTGCAATGTCAAACTGATGCTTAGGGACAGGTGCCCTTACTTTCCTTCATGCACGTATGAATATCAAAGCCACACAAACGCCACACATCCGAGTTAGGTGGATGTGTGTGTGTGTGTGTGTGTGTGTGTGTGTGTGTGTGTCACTGTGCTGCTGGCAAAGGGAAAACTGAGCTCAGTGCTACTCTGAATATGTAAATATGTCTTAGTTCAACAGCTGGAGGCACTGACACACGCTGTGTGTTGAGTAGAGTATTGAGATGGGAGGAGCTGCTGGAGTCTCAAATTTTTTTCATCCGCTGTTAATTTCTATTTTCAAAGTTCGTCGATGTTGAAGCAAGCGCCGCTGTTTGGTTTGTGTCTCAGTCGCGCTGTCGCAGTAATCGCTGCACAGTGGTGCTGACAAATGTTTGACAAAATGTGTCAGTGATGTTTGTTCCCTGAAGGCTGGGATCCACCAGGCTGGCGCTCCAGTGTCGGTCTGCATCAGTGCGTTGGTGTTGGTGTTGGTGCTGGTGTTGGTGCTGGTGTTGGTGCAGTGTGTTTCACACATCAGCCCTCAGCAGTGGCACATCAGTGCCATTTTGGCTGATTCAGCGCGTTGAATCAGCAGCAGATGCCAAAGCACTGAGCAAATCACTGCATGGGAAGAAAAAAACACAGGTGAAAAAAAACAGAAATATAAGTGACAACGTCCGCAAAACAACACTCCTTCTCCTTTTCATCTCCTAAAACATTTTTCGTAAAATGTCCTCTTCTTATCTTCCAGTCTCATCAGCTTCCAATAGCTGTATGTCCAAGTGGTTTGCAAGAGTGTGGCTGTTATGTTTCAAGTGAGGAACAGAAACTACTTGTTACAACATTGGCTTTTCGTCTTCTTTGTCGTCCTAAAGAGGCAGAAGGCATTTTTTTTGTGTCAATAGCAGTTCCATGTGTATTATTGTTTGTTGAAAAGACACAGCAGTTGCGAGGCGTCAATAAAGACACGGGTATTCTTCTTCACAACTATGGTTGTGTTCGACTTTTCCATGAAAGCTGTGTCTCCGTGTGAAGAGCAAAATGTAGTGAAATGGAAGTTGGTAGGGGACCATTACAAACACAGATGGTGTTGTTTGGCTATCATCATTACACTGTGCAATTACTTTTATCTTAGCAATTGTTAGGTTTTTGTAGTGAAGAGCCCAACGCAACCCTGATGACTGAACTTTAGTGTCCAACAAATACATCTCAACTAGAAGGCTGGTGGAGGTGGTGGGAGCTTGTTGGGTGTGGATGAGTGCTATTTTCTAAATTAAATGGTGGTAATTTACTTGGTGTCATTTTTGACAGCCATTTTAAATTTGACAAGCGGATCAGTGCTGTTGTCAAAAATATTTTTTTCCAACTCCTATTTTTCTAAGATTGACCTTGAAAGGTTACTCATGCCTTTGTTACATCTAGATTACATTATTCCCTGTACGTTGGCTTGGACCAATCATGTCCCAACCACCTTCAGCTCATTCAAAATGATGCTGCTCAACTTCTGTCCGGCGAGCAAACACATCACGCCAGTCTTAGCTTCCCTCCACTCCAGCTTCTTGGTCTGTTTTCCAATTGATTTTAAACTTCTATTTATTGTTTTTAAAGCCCTCAAAGATATGACCTCTCTGTATCTTTCTTCGCTCCTGCGTTGGTTCCTGCATCACACCCCAAACAGAGCCTTAAGGTCCTCTGACCAACTGCTGGTTCCTAAAACCAGACTTAAGTCTAGATGTGACCTTTGCAGCAGAACAATCTCCTCCCTCTATATTAGAACCTCCCAGATCCTATAGAGACTTTTAAATCCTCCCTTAAAACCCACTTCTTCTCTCTGCCATTTCATAAATGAGCACATGCAAATTCTATGTTTTATTGTTTTATTTCTCATCTATTTATTGTATTTTTGTATGTAACCTTTGCACCCTTCTGGACAAGCACTTTGGTCGACTGCTGTCGTTTTAATGGTGCTGTAGGAATAAAGTTTAAGTTGAGTTGAGTAACTGTACAATTAGCACACGGAGCACAAAAAGACTGGAGGCATGACAAGGCAGCCTAGAAGAAATGCAAAAGGCAATTATCACAAAAATGTATAGAATGACATTCAGCAAAGAGAGTCACATAGCATGACCGGACTTGACAGAATTATCTGGCTGAGCGGTTGCGTGAGGAACAGTAGATGAGGAACACGGAGCAGGTTTGCCTCGTCAGGAGTTTGAGGATGCCAGGCACACTCGTGCAGAATCCTCAACAACGACAAATGGTTTTGTATTTCAGGTTAACAAAAAAGTTCTCAGAAAAGAGGAGATAAAGCTACATAAATAACTTATGCTGCATAATCCGAATGCCCTTCTAATAACCGAGTTGCTGCACACTTCTTTTGCTTCATCCTGTGTGGCTAAATCATCTTTCTTGTGCCAATGCACACCCGCAGTGCACCACCACAGTGCTATAGCCCAGAGCTAACTGCACCCCGTGGCTGTCAGAGCTGGGCCAAAGCTCAGACAGTAATGGCGAAATACATGAAGGCGACAGCAGTCTTTAGCGGGGGAAAAAAAACAACACCAGGCCAGTCAACATCCACATTTATTCTGTTATCACCAAATGCATGTGGATAGTTTTCTTTCAAACTACTTTAAATATCAATGTTTTCTTGATACTATGTTGATCTCGTATTGTGTACGTATACCACCAATGTTATTCATATTACTGCAATATACAGTCCTCTACAATGCTTTTACTATAAAGATTAGGCTCATGCTATATCTATTCTGTTTACTCACTGTCTATTTTGCATGTGCTGTTCTTTTTTTTAAATTATTATTATAATATTTTTCTATATTTGTAATAATAGTGGATGTTAAGAATGCTTGTTTGTTACCATTACCACAAAATTGGTGCGGAATCATGCAAAACATAAGATAAGTGGAATAAATGGAGAAGCAAAGGGCTGCAAGAGTTGGAAGAGTTCAACAGCAGTTTCCAAACACCATTAGGGAGATGTTGTACATTTATTACATCAACATCAACACATTAGGACCACTGAATGATAGATACGCAGAAACATTCACACACTCAACCAATCACAAGCCTTGCTCAGCTCTCCATTGTCAAGTTTCACACCTAAAAATAGCCTCAAACCAGAAGTCCATTTTATAGTCATCAAATGTAAAGTATTGAATCTTTCAGAAGCGATCACACGATTATGGGAGTTACTCATATACCATTCAGTCACAAACAACTGTTAAATTACCAGAGGTTTTGAAGGACAATAATCGACAACTTGTGTGAACTACACTGTGATCGCAGCCGTCTTTGTTTGCCAGACACGTCTGAATTTTTCTAACTCCCAAACATCGACATCATAACTCCCGATTACCATTTCATGACGCTAACCACTTTAGGTCTCAGATTTATTTAGATCTCCTGTGATGTGCCAGCTCTCAACTGGAAAGCATTACAAGCTGGATGATCATGGCTGCAGTCGACGAGGAGGCAAGAATTCATCTTAATTTCTGTGAGTGAATTTGGGCAGTTTAATAAACCTGGGACTCATCTGTGCATACAGTGTGAGGTATTGATCAGATAAGTCTCAACGGCAGGTTGGATTCAATAACATCAACACACCCAGTCTAGCCTGCAGACCTGCGGCTTGGGGCTGCAGGGAGAGAGAGGAAAATGTGGATATAATTGAAAGAAATGGTCAGGTAACCATCTAGCTTTCTTTCTATAGTGGAGAGACCAGGTTGCATAACCTGTATGTTTTACCACTACTGCTCCTTCAAACAATAACGATAATTATAACAATAAGAACAACAATAATAATAACAATAATAATAATAAAAGTGAAAGTGCCACGAGGACACATAAAATTGCATGAAATTAAGAGATAAAAATTGACATAAAACATCATAAAAGTATGAACATAAAACAGCAACCACTGAGGTTATTATTAAAAGCTTTGTTTTATTGTATCACCATCACCATCAGACTGAGTGTTACAATGACAATAATAATGGAACAACCCTCATTGTTGTGAGTTTTGTCAATAATAATAATAATAATAATAAAACATTCACATTACTGTGCCTATATAATAATAATAATAATAATAATAATTATCATTATTATTTGTGGTCAGTGCCATATTAAAGAGTTACCTTGTGAGGTTTTGAAGGGACTCCCAAAATCCTATCTTACCTTCTACATTCTCATACATCTTTGTCGGTTTGCAGGTGAGAAATAAGATGGGGAACAGCAGGTGAGGAGAATGAATCATTTACAAGATCTCGGCGGAAAGCAGGAATTCTAGAACAAAGGGACACTTCACACATGTATTTTCAGAGACAGGTGTGTGGGAACATGGTGGCAGGACTCAAAGCTACAAACAAAAAGATCCTGTACACTGTACACTGTCCAACTTGCATAGACAAGTTTGTTTTGTGTGTAACTGTATGTGTAAGTAAGATTTTTATTTTTTTTTTTGGAGTGAGAAAGCATCTCAAGTAGCTCCTAGAAGATAAACAACACTTCTTGGATGGTGTAGAGTTTTGCGGGAAAGGGAATTTAGATCTCAGGGTCCGAATATTTGACCTCGCAGCAAAGTCCCTGCAAAACCCTGAGTGTGAGAGGCTGCAGGGGCATGAAAATTATACAGTATCAACAGCAATGCTTATTTGATGTTGTGTTTGAGACTTTTTATTTTGCATTCAAACATTGGTGGAGTAAGTCTAGGTATGAAGTAGTGACACTGGCAGTGTTTTGCAACAGATGTTACATACTGGAGCTTTAAGTTTTATTTTCTTTGTTACCCACGCACTATGATCTGTGGGTAATTAAGTCTGCAAAGATGCCAATTCATGGAAAGTGGCTATAAAGTGCTCAAAATGGCCACTAAAGTGCTCTTACATTCTTGCTGATTTCACAATGGGACACTCCTACATCCTCACTGACTTACATATGAGTCGATGAGTGAAGGTGGACATTGGGACAAGGACTCTACTGCGTTCCACACCATTGCTGAAGAGTGACTAACAAGGCAATCAGAGATGGCAGACTTCATCCCATTCATGCCCCAAGCCTCTGTCAGCCTCTGTTGGTCATTTTGGCAAGTGCGGAAACACAGACAGACAGACAGACAGACAGACAGACACACTAAAAACATTACTAAATGATGATCCTATAGATTATCTAAGTACAGGTAGGAGTAAAAGTAGGATCCTCACCAGAGTCTCACATTTTGGTCTTCCCTTGGTCCTCACGGTGCCTGAGTTCAGTCTGCTGTGGAAGTTCAGGCAGACAGTTGATGTGTACACTGACTTCCAGCTTTTTTTCAGGAGCTCCTTCCTCTATTGGTGCAAGTGGTCATCTGAATCTCACAATACACAGGTTTTTTCTAGTGTGGTTGTATAAGGCACAGATACACAGTCGCTGTTGACTGTGCCCTTGTGTGTCTACAGCCAGCTTAAGACAAGTGAAAACATGGCAGCAGCAGGGACACAAGGATAAACACATTTTAGCCAATTGACAAAAGGCTTGCCTTAGAAAATCTATTGGCTCTAGGCAAAGGGGACGCACACATACTTTATCCATCCCTTTAATGCACTGCACACATTTAAAGGGGCACTGCCCGGGTTTGCGACCTGGTCGGAACAAGGGTCTTTCTGCATGAAGTTTGCATGTTCTTCCCGTGTGTGGGTGAGTTTCCAGGTTCTCTGGTTTCCTACCACAGTCCAAAAACATGCAGATTTGACACAAATTGACCGTAGGTGTGAATGTGAGAGTGGATGGTTGTTTGTGGTCTTGTGATGGACTGGTGACCTGTTCGGGGATTACACTGCTTTTCACCCTGTGGTGGCTGGGATTGGCACCAGCGTCCCCTGCCACCCTCACATGGAGGATGAAGTGGTAGAAGATGAATGGGTGAGTGAGAAAAAAAAATACCTGTCTGTTCTTTGTAACATTAAACTAAAATGCATTTCCTCTCAGAGGTTATGAGAGGAATATGAAACAAGGGTCACATGATCCAGGCCACAGAGTAGCTGTTCACCATCCACATCATGGAAATGGGGCACTCGGGCCTCCAGTCCATCATTCACACACACACAGACACACACACTAAGTGCTTTTAACGTGCTTCCTGTTGTGAATAGATGTGAGAGCTGCAACACTTCCAGCAAATCAATTCACCAGCAATTAGACATGAGTTTAGGTCAATGCAAGGGAAATGGTTTAGTAATGCTGGTGCTCTGCAGTGACTGTTGTGAGAGTGCATCACTCACAGCTCTTCAGTGTCTGAGATCAGTTCTGACTTCTGTCTGTACTTTAACAAACGACGTTGACGAGCAATCACACTTACAAAATGACATTTTTCTTGTCATCGTCACACAATACATGTATGTTGACATGTGCATTACGTGTCGTGCTTGACAGGATAAACACTGGTTGACCCCACCCGCCCAGGCGCTGCTGCTCTATACACACAAACGCTCTCTCAGTCAAGTCTGATAGTATTGTAATAACATCAACACTGACAAATACATACTGCACAACAGGTGCGATGACAATAAACGGCAAGAGGCTGTGAAACATACAGTAACACGTGTTGTGCAGAGGCAGTATTACTTTGTAATATTTCTTGCCCCCATCATGTCTAGTTTTACTTCTAACTACTAGCTTTATTTAATTACTGATATCTGTTCCTTTGTTTTCACCTGTCACAAGGTAAAGCTGTAGTAGGCGGTTGAATTGAATCCTCATTTTAGGTTTCTTTGCAACATATAGGCAGCTCTAGCTGATGCTACAGTAGCAATGATTTCAACAAAGGGGGCCTCTCTCTCCCTCTCTCTGAACTGCTTTGTGATTGGTCAAAGTCTCCTGTCACATGTCAAATTTCTCTAAGGCTGAAAACAGATCTTGAATGAGACGTAGAAGTGTCATTATCTCTGAGATCACATCATGCTGGAAGCTTTTTGGAATTATTGATCCAGCCCAGCTTGAATGCTTTTCCCATTGTATGCCTGTAGAGCTGCTCTTGTATGAACTCCTTGTTTTTTTTTGGTGTTTTGGATTTCCTGCTTGTGCACTGAACCTTTTTTCACTTCAGTAAACTGAATTTTGTTTCATATCGGAGGCTGACATTTGGGTCAAATACCATTGTGAGACATAACACAGGGAAACAAATTTGTTTTCCATGGACCACGGTGTAGAGTAGAACAGACGTGTAATACGGGTTTCATCTATCTGGCAAACTCAGCTTGTTGATGAAATATGGACTGTGCACAGGAATTGTGGGTTTTTGTGTCTGATGTATGGGCCGTTATGTACACAGTGGTTTTTTATTTGCGCAGCACAACTACCACATAAAACAGAAATGCCTCATCAGTTTACGCCACACAATTGAACACATAAGTGTTCATGTCACAGTTCACACAAACGTCTGTCTTCAACACACACAAAACATGGATAGACAGACAGTGGTAAATGGACACAGTCTTTCCATCATATATGTGACATTATGTCACTGTGCAGGTAATGGATTACTTTTATCTTTTAAGATTTTGATCGACTTTGTAGTTTTTCATCTCCCGGATTCTCAGCGTTTGTTTATCAGACAGGTTCATTGATAAAAGAGTTAGGCTGCATTGGTTTGTTTTGTGCTGCTGCATCTTTCCACTGCATTGTTTTATTCTCTTTCATGTCTGAATGTATTGCTTAAATTAATAACATCAGACCAGACGGCCTCTCCAGAGAGCTTCATTTTAAATCCCGCAACCTGTCATTTTGTGGCTTATTTGCATTTTTACTTTGTTTTTTTTTGTTTTTATTTTGAACTAAACCAGTTGAATGGCATTGTATTTTTAAGCTATTCACTAAAATCTGACAAAAGAGCTCACTCTTTTGCTTTTCTCCTCTTTTGCTCGCAAACTAGTAATAACGTGGGGAGGTAATCATCTGATGACTGAAACAAGGACAAAATGTCAAGTGCTGTCCCAATCTCTCTTTCACCTGCATAAGATGGCTCTCAAGAAAGTAATGACGACCCCTGAGAGCAAAGAAACCGAAAGTAAGTAAATGGTTAAAACATGACGTGAAGGCCCTCCTGCTCTAGCAGGGTCTGCTGTGCTGTAAAAAAAACTAGTCTCAACAGAAATCTGTGGCTGCTTCTGTCCCAAATGGTTATGTGAAGCCACAGCATAAACTTTCTTTTGATATCAAAGAAGCGACAGAAATGGAGTAGACTGTTGAGTTGTGCCGCCTTTCTGCTGCCATCACGGCTGGAGTGGCAGACGAGCGGGGCGTGTGGTGCAGGAAGCGACGGTGGGGTCTGTTTTTGTCTTCCATGCTTTTAAAGTATTGACAATCGTTTAATAAACTTCTGTCTCTCCGAATCTACGTCATTGCTGTTGTCGTTCGAGTTGTGCATCACATTTCCTCGTTCTAGTTGTTCGTTTGCAGAATTTATCTATGACTTTATGTATAAATATCTGGGCCTGGAATGAGCTTCCCCTGTTTCAAAGACCAGCAACCGCCAATGTGGTTCAAATAAGCTTTACAAAAATCGGATCGTATGTGTTTTTCAGCTCTCCAGAATCAAAACTCAAGCTAAATACAATTTGGATATTCTGACCTTCAGCACCATGTTAACTCACCTTTTTTCTTGTTATATTCAGTATGAGTTTTGTTTCAATTTAAGATTATTTACTAAAATCTGTAAAAGTGTAGTGAAAACTGTGTTACTCCTGTTTTTGTCATGGCTTGAGAGTTGTGACAATGTTGAATAAGTAAAATAACAAAAGCAATTAAATATTTGGTTTCAAATATTTGACGAGACTGGTGTGTCTATACGCGCTGTCATGCCAAACAGACAATGATGCTGAGATGAGATAAGGACACGACGTATGACAGGTTGGAAGTTGGGTAAAAATGACAGGAAAACAACCTTTTTAATTGCATATTCAGAGAAAATGGCCCAGTTTGTCACTTTTTGATTTCATCCAATCAAAATTGCAATTACCGTATGACAATCTGACACAGTTATAATTACATCAACTAAAAAAAGGACCTTGTGTATGTATTCACTGATTTGTCTGTGTTTTTCAATCAGTCAACTGGAAGTAAAACACTGCATTCAGTACAGACTGCAAGATTGAGCATTTGTGGCCAAAGAAAGGCGAATAGTGGAGATACTGACGTAACAGCCCATATTCATTTTAGATTTTGAGAGAAAAACATGTTTCCTATGCTACAATTTTCAATAATAAAAATGCTTATACAATTATTCTGTGACAGTATGTATGAGAGGTGCACATGATACGTTTTTTTTACTGTTTCCAGGCTCACCGTTTTTTCATATTTATATATATATATATATATATATATATATATATATACATATATATATATATATATATACACATGCATTTCTCCAAACAAAAGATATGGAGATATCAGGTTTTCTGACATCCAGGAAGACAGTATGCTTTTGCTGATGACCTCTCAGATGTACAGTACTTCCATGTGTTTGTGTATGGGATGCATTTCTGTGCACGTCTTCACACACACACACACACACACACACACACACACACACGCTTACACTGAGAAACACTTAGCACACCCAAACCTCATCTCTCCCTATGACTGGATCAAATCAAACCACAGGAAGCTGAGTTGTTCATTTGAACCTGAGAGCTGTGCTCCCTTCTGCCATATCTGATACATGAGATGGCCTTTTAACCACACATTACAGTTTGAGCCTGTAAGAGTAAGCCTCATATGTGTGCGCCACCGAAGCAAACATTCACACAGTTTCTTTATCACCACCATCTTCAGCATCACTATCTCTTTTATTGATTTACTAAATACTTAATGAGCCAAGATATTTGTCAGCAGCTAACAGTGTTACAGAAGTAATGTTGAACGTGTAGTGTTAGGTGAGCAGTGGAGCAGTTATGGGTAACGTTGGAGACTAAAGTCCCACTGGCACAAGAACAGGGATGACTAACAGTCACTGGTGTTCTCTTTTCATCTTGCATCTCAGCTGAGAATGTCCAGGCTCTCCTCTGTGAACCATTGTGTCTGCTGCACTGATTAAAGTGTGTGACTGGCCCAAGATGACTCATGGTAAGAAGTAGATAGATCCATGAAAAACCTAGTCACAAGCACAATCATGTGTGACATGTTGGAAACCTTTTCATCATTCTTAGGGCTGCTGAAACACCAGGCCATTATTGTCTCCTTGTCTGAAGCCGTAAAAGAGTGACCTTTCTTCAGAGGCAAATCAGGAGCGTCGGATTCAGCTGGATAATTTCTGCCATCCAGCCTTTACTACCATTATACTACCATGCACTTAATGTATGCATTTCTGTATTCAACTATTGTCATGTAATTATGGAATTGGCAGTCAATTACAGAACATCCGGAACATGGAGTTTCCTGAAGCCTTATGCTGTGTTTCCGTCATGGTACAGTTGCGTTTGGTACAGTATGGTACTGTTTGGAATGAGTCAAGCTTGCGTTTCGACTGTAAACAGTATTTTGGGGGGTGTGGGCTGTGTAGTAGCGTGGCATCGTGCGACAACAACAAATGACGACATCAAACGCAACAACGACACAACAATGGAGGACATCCAGCAGCTCGGTTTTGTCCTGCTTGGTTTGTGGCTGTTTGTCTACACAAGACGTCAAGCTCTGAATGAGAATAGACTGCGCTTGCCTCGACTTCCATGGGAGATTTACACCGATCGCAAGAGAGTGGCGTTTTTTCTGTATCGCCCATCAGCTGACTGTCATGGGTGGAGCTACCCTGACCAAACCGTACTATTTTACTTTGGTACCCCAAGAAAAGGGCACCCAAAAGTAGAACGGTTGGGGCTGGGTTTGATGGTACTATCCCTAATGGTAGAAAGACAGCTTTAGTTATTCCAGAAGACAACCCTATTTGAACACTGCATACAGGGGTTAACAATACTGATAGCACTTAAATGCAACAGCTAGACCAGCTACTAAAACAGGGGCTCGATATCAACACACAGAGGAGGGAATTGCATCATTCTGCTCTACTACATATTTACAAAGATAATGTTTGTTTCCTAACATCTGACTGTGCTGACTTTTTTTTCCTGCTGTGGTGTGTGGAGTCTCAAGCCTCTTAATGGCTGCTTGGATTGCTTCTCACCCAAACAGTGTAACTTCCCTATGTTACTAATATGAGATTAGGGAGTGGCCTGTCTCTCATTTATTTTGATCTTAAGGAATACCCGAGGGCTGAAATGCCATCTGTCTTAATGAAAGAAAAATGCTTATGAACCGTGTGACACGTTTTCCCTGTTCTGAAGTCATCAGCATCTCACTGCAGTGAGTTCATTACAGAATTGTGATATACTCTACACAGTGACAGATGGACAAAGACAAATGCGACTTTACGAGAAAATGTTGACAGGAAACTGAAGTGGAGATGCTGATATTCTGATTAGGATTCCCAAGATCATTTTTCAAAAGGCAGATCATGTGGCATGCCACTTAATCTTAATGTGGACAAATGTGTGTTTTCTCATGATGCTGAAGGCTAACTGTCTGCAGAACATGCACAGCCTCTTTATCTTCATTCAGCCTGTACAGTATCAGCTGTTTAGAGTCAGCCTCGGCCAGGAAGCTACCACTGCTACACAAACTCTAACCATAAACACTTAATGTCAAACTCTAACCTTAACTTTACCTGAACCAGAGACTTAAAAATAACTTTCCAGCCAGGCTTTGGTTCCCATGTGGAAAAGAGGAAAGGTCTTAAAGAGGTCACAAAAACAAGTGTGTGTTTGTGCTTGACTTTAGCTAAGCTCTGATGTTTTTCACTTGTATTTCAGTAAAAAATAAAAAACAGTTCAAGCATTTCATTGGTGTTGGTAATTAAAAAGTGAGAAAACTTAAGGGACAAACAAACAACCTTGGGCCTTATTCACAATAAAGGCTTAAATGATGCACTCAACCAATATGAATGTTTGACACACAAATATGGTATATGTTCTCACTGAAAATGTGTTTGTTTATACTCTATGATAATGCTTATACACAAATGATGAAGACCCAGCAAGAAAATGTAAACTCAAACCTTTTAAACAAAATGCACACTATATTTTTTTTTTTTTAATAGCATCTTTAATAAGGAACAATAATGAAATGCATTAATGCATATGTACATCACAACATAATACTGTCATAATCATTAGTCTGTAGGAATAGTGTTTCAATTTAGGTTTTTATGCTCTTCCATTTGCACTCGTTATTCGCGATGCACACAGGACATTGCAAATATCATCATAACAACTGTGACATAAATTACCTCTGGATGATGTGTCATCACTTTCACCTCATGCCTTGAACAAATTCTACTTTACAGTGACTGTCCAGTAATTGCTGCCAGCTTCACCCCCTGAGAGGTGAGAGCCAGTGTTCCTTGTATAATATTTGTATTTCTTTTTTCCTGGCCTGTGATACTTTGATGTCAAACTATTTTTTTTTTTCCACATGTGGCACCATCTGAACCTCAGGGGACACAACATTCACCTCAGTTATTGCAGCCAAGGCTTCTTTTTTCACCATCTTCAGAGCCATGTCCGCCCTCCACCTGTGACACAATCATTTCTGCTTTTGTGAAATTCTTTTTTTCACCTTTTGGGAGTATCTCTCATCGCTCTCTTTATGATGCATCAAACAACGTCCTTATATAAAAACAATGAGCAGTGATTTTGCTCTTATGTCATGCAGAGAGTAAGAACATTCCTGTGCACATAATATAAGTGAAAGAGGTCAAAGGGCTGGGTCAGACTGTCCACGTTCCAATGAGCACAGCGGTCCACCAGGTTCTGCCAGATGTACATTTCATCACTCAGTGGTTCACGAAGACCCTATGCAGACAACCTTGAGTACACCTCTAGTTTGAGTCCATGCGGACCATACATGCTGACTGCCTATGCTTCCTGTACAAGAACACTTTCCAGTCCAGTTGGTGCACTCCACTGGTAACAAAGACTATATATAAAAAGTGAACATCTTCATTTTTCTCCCAAAGACAATGTCTAAGTATATACATATTGTTTGAATGGAATTCTATGGGAAAATTAGCCTTATTGTCACATCAGTAAACATTTTCCTGAAGAGAAAACAGTCTCAATCGCCACTTTCAGGTCTTCTTCTCGAGAACATGATGTCAGTTTTGTAAATTTAGAGGAAAATAGACAATGATGCAACATATCGTATTGGCACTAGTCAAACCGCGCTTCTGGAGGCTTCCAGTGGTCCGATTCTCATTTGAAGTCACAACAGATTGACGAAAGAGGGCACCTGAACATCAGATTGCTGCTTTTAATATAGACTGAGAGATCAAGTATGCATGTGTGGTATGCTACACTGGCGTGGACCGTCGTGGTGAGAATGACGAGGGCCTATTATGCCCTAAATACATCCGTACTTGGAACTATCCAGTCAAGATGCATGCTATTGCTACATATGAGCTGATCTCACAGACTGCACACAGTCCTGACGAACACTTGTGACTGCTTCCACAGATGGCAAGCAACACAATTAACAGCTCAGACTCTTGTCTTCAATATTTTATAAGCAGTCGGAGACCGAGTGAGAGGAGGAAGGAGAACGGGGGTGGTGAGTCAAATGAGAGACAAAGAAAAGAGGGGGAAGAGTGGCTGAAAGGAAGACATCAAAAGCAGAGCAACAGAAATATTAACAAGAGCTGAACTGAGAGGAGGAGAAGGGAAAAGAGTGTGAGCATAGCCTTGATGGATGGATTCTTCAGTACTTAATCAGTCAATCAACAATTAATCCAAACTCAGCTCCTAAATAAATCACTTCATGCTGGTAATGTGTCAATTTGCCTTCAGAAACTTCTGTCCTGTGGCTGTTTTTACTTGTGTGAGAATTGACAGCTCCCTATGCTGTTTTTCATGTTTTCTTCATCAGTCATGCTTTTATTAAAGATAAAGTCATTCCACAGTCATGCTTGAATGATATTTCACACACACACATAAACAACATCATCAAGGGAAGGCAAAGTAGTGTGGGAGGGTGAGACGAAAACCCTTTTGGTTTTTCGTTAGGGTTTCTTCCCTCTGAAGTCTGAGGCTATTTTTGCCAAGGGAAATGTTAAGATGTGGACCTCTTCAGCTCTAGTTACACTAAGGCCTTCAAAGGAAGAGGAGGGAAGATGAAGGCAAAAACACAGAGAGGGAGGGAGGCAGGATGGTAGGGAGGAAGAACACAATGCAGGAAACCAAAAGAACCAAGAAATAGATCAGATGGAAGTGGGTGGGAAATGTGTTTATTTCAGTTCTGTGATTACTCTGCAATACTTGTGTATCACTAGTGTATCATCTAAATAGAACTGCATGTCATCAGAGTCCTGCACCCACCGATGCCTATACCGTCATCCTGAGACTTTTTGATTGAGGAAGTTCAAACTATAGTTAAAGATGACATCGAATGCTTGTTTCACACATATGTGTTAGTTATGGAGGTCTACTTAGATATATTAACTTGTTTTCATGATTAAAAACCTCCTAATCGCTGCAAACGAGCCGATCAAAATATCTCCTCACTGACGCTCTCGTCAGCCGCGCTGTTTCAGACCAAAACCACACCCCCAGAACGTGGACTGTGTTGTGATTGGCCAGCCAATGAGAGCTTTCCTACTGTACTGTGATTGGCCAGGTACCTGGAAGTGACGTAATAGATAGGCCAGCTCTCAGATACACAGCTCCCCCTCTGGCACGGTGGATGCTCTGCATCTCAGCAGCTACAACGAGAGTAGTTCTTCTTCTTCTGCGGTTGAATGTACGCAACCGGATGTGCCCGGACTAGTGCCCGCACCAGGAGGCGCTACGGTGGTGAGAGGAGTGGTGAGGATTTCTGATGACAACATCAAATTAAGGAAGTGCCGATCCGCTTCGCAGAGCCCAGGAAAACAATAAAACCCTATTTTCTCAGCAGTGGCTGAACTGTTTGTTCTGAAACTTTAGGGTTTCATAAACGAGGTAATGACGCAGATACACACACAAACGCAGCGTTAATTGGAGCTTCCGGTCTATGTCGCCTTTAAATATTGTTTAGGTTTGATAGCAAAAGCCATCTATGTAATTTGACACAAGTCTGCCATTGTCCTTTTAATGTATAAATATTAAAGCTTCAGTGTGGAACTTCTATCGGCCCCTTTGGACGCCAGAAAAGTGCTTCAGCTTCTGCTGTGCAAGACATGGTACTCCAGTAAGTTATGTGTTGTGTAACTGTCTTTAAACATAACGTTACTCGTCCAGACATTTGGATTAATTGGCACATGCACTGTTCCAATTAACTGTGTTAACTGTGTAATGACCTTGATTTATTATGTTTAATTGTTATTCAGATTATTTTAGGAGATTGGACTGTATAGATATTTGAGGCACTTAGATTGCTGAGACAACTTGTTTTTTTAAGTGCATGGTTTTAGCAAGTACGTCAGATTGCTATTCAAGTAAATATAACTTAGAAATGCTAAGTAAGTCCAACTTAGACAAGTGTGTTATATGGAATAAACACGAGTTAATTTCACATGCAATGATTTAGTAGATTAAAATAGTAATTCTGAGCTTTACTTTACTTCGAAAGTAGATCTAAAATAAGTTATCAAGCACACACTACTTGATTGTTTTAGTTGCTTAAACTCATTTATAAGTGTACTCTACGAAGGAAACACCAGTTAGTACAACTTAAAATACCTAGTTCTCGTCACTTGTTTTTGTAAGTGCAATCGGTTTGCATGCTTTTCTTAAGTAATGATAACTAATTGGATTTTACACTGATAGGTAACTGTATCTTCAGTATAGATACAGGCAACTGGACTTGCTTGAGTTTAGTTGCATTTGCTAAATGCAAACCTTACCTTACCTATACCAAGACATTACATTACATTTCATTTAGCAGACGCTTTTATCCAAAGCGACTTACAATACTTACTAAGACATGAAGTCAGAGCTGCAAACTTCATAAACTTTATACTTGATAAAAACAAAAACAAAAGTGAGGCATTCTGACTAGGCTCAGGAATGAACCGTTTCTGTAAAGAAAGCTATTGAAAAATCTGTCTTATTTACATGCTCATGTGATTCTGACATTCAGCTCAGAGCTTCATGATTCACTATCGCAGAGCTGCTACTGTGGTTGTTGCCTCTTATGGCCTTTGTGCACGAGACATGTTTTTGTGCAATTTATCCACACTTATTATTTTTTAAACCTGTATCCAGTCATTGTGAGTTTTTATAGGAGTGACTGAATTTCACTGAGCAATTGTGTGGCTTTTATTTATTCATATTGCTTCTGACAGGAAGACATCTAACAAGATTGTGTAGTGTGTAGTTGATGACACGAGATTGAAGTTATTCAATTAAATGAAGCGAATGCACACAGCTAACATTTGACTATTGCAAAGAGTTAGGGAACTTTGAATTATTCGACTACTTTGTTTTGTTTTAATTGAGTCGCTGTTGATGCGCAAAGGCTGTCAGTCATCTTATTTGATCATGTGTAGTGTCCATATTAGAAATGGATTGAGTCGTGTTCATTTTCTTGTCCAAATCTCCCTCTGCTTCTCACTGACACTGGAATCCTCCACTGTTTGCTCTCAATCCTTTCGCCTTGAGACACAGCTTAAGTCAGGTTCCTCTGGGGCATTTTTCATTCTTCTTGCTTATTCAGTAACTTTTCCTGCATTATCATGTATATATATATATATGGGGCATTAGCGTTCAGACCACAGGGGAACAGACAATTCCTTTTCTATGTCTGATCGTAGCCAGAGACATACAGGAATAATAACCGATCACTGAGCTTGCTGCCACAGTGAGCAGTGGTCCAGCATCCAGATAAGACACTCTCATATTACACGGCTGCACATTGTAAATATTTAAGTCATGTGGTTTTTCTGAGGAGACTGTTTAATTTTTAAAAATAAAGAAGTTCTATAGTGTTGTGCTTCTTCACCCCTGGCAGCAGATCACTCCATAGATCTCCACCAATGAGGACCACGTTTCGCAGAACACCTGAGCTGAGCTCTGACCCTTAATGCTGTGTTCCCATAATGATACACTTCAGTTTGGTACAGTACATTATGGTTTGGAACGGTAAAGCCCTGGGTCAGGCTTTCATTTTGACAAGTACCTAACAGTACCTTTACTTGGAAGGTGGGGTGTGGGTTGTGCCTGACGTTGTACCGGAGCAACGACAACGAACGATAACATCGAACACGACACCAGACTGTACCATACTGTGCCACTTTTAACCCTGGTACCCCATGAAAGGGTACCAACAAATGATCTGTTGGGGCAAGTTATTTTCGTACTATTCCTATGGAAACACAAAAAAGTACTTACTATATCAAACTGAACCATTCCACTTGGTGGAAACACGTGGCTTTACACTCAGACTGGGTGGAAAAAAAAGATGTGCTGTCATCACAAGATAGTTAATATCAGCCAAGCTAACAACCAGGGGCCACTGACTTCCATCCACACCATAAATATGATTCATTACATATTTCAGTGTGTCAGTCCATCATGCTTCATACACCAATGTGCATTGTCCATTATGTGCCACTGCTTTAGTTTCATACATGCCAGAAAACTGAAAGTTATGTACTGTTGCTAGATTAATGCTTTGAAGAACACAGTCCTCATTGGTGTGCATTACTGACATATGTCTCACATCTATATTTCACCTCGTCCAGCTTGCTGCATGAAGGCTCTTTGAACCAAACACAGTCTGTGCTACAGTTGAGGTGATGTGCACTCAAATGTTTACAGTGAAACAGTGTAATGGATCATGACAGTGGGGGGCAATGCATACTCATTTCACCTCAGCTTATTTTAGCACCATTAGCCACATTCAACTTTTTCTCAAAGAAACTGACAGTACATCCAACAGACCTCATAAATCTGAGATCAGCCACCCAGACAGCTGATGAAAGAAGAATTTCTGTGCACATGGTAGGAAACTGTCTCAGGGAGCTCAGCTGAGTGCTAGTCGGGCTTACTGGGGTCTTGACCTGACTACAGCATGTCTGTGTTACTGACTTGAGTGGCCAAATGCTAATCTGTGTTGCAATTTCAAGAAATGTTATCTTCACAGACTAATCCCACTTTACTCTGTATCAAGCAGATAGTAAGCACGCCACAATCAATAATGTGGTTAACTCTATGCAAAAATGTGTTGCACTGCATGAGGTTAATAAGTTCAGTGCCCAATGTAGGTGTTTCCTATATTAGTACATTTTAGAGTGGCCTTTTATTGTGACCAGTCCAACTCACACCTGTGTAATTATCACGCCCTTTAATTACCATCTTGATATGGCTCACGTGGGTGGATGGATTATTGTAATAAGGATGTAATGCTCATTAGTACCAATATTTAACACATTAGTGAATCAAGTTTGCTTAAAGGCGACATAGACCAGAAGCTCCAATTAACGCTGCGTTTGTGTGTGTATCTGCGTCATTACCTTGTTTATGAAACCCATTGTAGCTGCTGAGATGCAGAGAACCACCGTGCCAGAGGGGGAGCTGCGTATCTGAGAGCTGGCCTACCAATTACGTCACTTCCAGGTACCTGGCCAATCACAGGACAGTGGGAAAGCTCTCGTTGGCTGGCCAATCACAACACAGTCCGCATCCTGGGGGTGTGATTTTGGTCTGAAACAGCTCGGCTGACAAGAGTGTCAGTGAGAAGATATTTTGATCTGCTTGTTTGCAGCGACTGAGAGGTTTTTAACCATGAAAACAAGTTAATATATGTAAGTAGACCTCCATAACTAACATATATGTGTGATACAAGCATTCGATGTCGGCTTTAAACAGTCGACGTCTCATCTGTCCTTTCGTACTTGGTGAGATGATTCTGGAATCAGAAGTAGGAGCACTGAGCACAACATGGAGGGAATCAATCAACTTGATGAGGAAGCTATAGGGGCCAGACGGCGCCTGCTACAACAACATGCCAAATGTACAGCATCCCCTCTGACTGTTAAACTGAGACACAGAAAAGAATGCTGAGCAGCCCATGATTGATGCCTCTCTATGGCGTCCTTGAAAAGGGTCGTCACCCTCAGCCAAAAGCTGGCTGTTCCATCACAGAGGACCTGCGAGGCTGAGGAGATGCTCGCTTCAGAGCAATAAAAATAAACTGTGGTTGACACTGAACAAGAAGCCCTGACACACAGGCACAAACATACTGCACAGGTTATTAAGTCCAACTCCTCTGATGGATGGCTGAAATTCATTGTGGTCTGTCCCTGATGGGCAACAATGGAAACTTTGCAAGAAAGTGCAGGAGTGCGTGGGTGTGTGAGTGTCTTTGTGTTGTACCAAGAACATATGCTTGATAAAATGAAGTCACCAAAATCAATCCCTGACAAGAGCTTGGTGGAATAATGACTTCACAGTCCTGTTATTTAATCAGGCTATATCTTATCAGGTTATATCATATGGTGGCTATTTTATCTGTTACACGACTAAAATATTACTTTCTAATGGCTGCAATTTTCCAAAATGAACTGTCATTTGTCATTGATGAAGGTGACTATTAAAGCATGCACAGACAATGAGCATTAAACAAGCCTTCCTCAATAACATGGGCTATGCATGTCTACAGTCTGTCACCCAAGATAAAAGCCGTGGAACAGTTGTGTGAAGTTGTGTCTCAATGCAGGGGCTGCCTACTTTTTTGTGGCCCCACAAAGATGGCGTGGTTTGTTGGCAAAAGAGATTGAACCAAAATGAGACTATTCAGTGACATTTTTTATGTTTATCCTCACTGCTGTCAACTAGCAACAGCAGCCTGCCGCTTCTCTGAAAGTGTTTCTGATGTGGTGTTCATCACCAGTAGGTGCACCCAGTGGACCCTTTGTTGGAAGGACATACTTGTCGGTCACATTCGGAGGAGCCTTTGGAATGGGACAGCAAAGCATTTGCTTTGTGACACATTCAGCCTCTGAGGATGCAGCCCCTTAGGCTACGTTCATAGTACTATGGATGTATTATGGCTATGGATATGGATGAACTAACAATCTGCATTCAGATGAGCATTTTAGCTCTGTATACACATCACATCACCATTCTTATCCATGTAAACAGGAACCAGGAACCAGTTTCAGAAAATAATACACACAAGACACAATAATGGTGAAAACTAAGAGCATGGATCTTGTTATGGGACTGTGAAAATTATACTAAAATTAGTGTTGATGGAGCTTTTCATTTACATTATAGCCGTCTCATCCCATTTAAACAATTGAAATACTTGAAAAAGACTTGTGCATGTAGTAACATGTTGTGATATGGGCTCCTACCTTGTGGCTAACGGGATATTTTTGCTTCAAAATTGCAAAGCTTTATTGGGCTATGATATATTTTAAACATTATAGCCTTCTTAGCCCCTTTTACCTGATGAAACACCATGTAAGTTTTACAGTTGCCTAAGGGTGATTTGGGCTGGGGTTGTGTGTACAGCACATGAGCAAAATGTATTGATATTAGTGAACAAAAATGGATTAATGTGGATAAGAGCCTCAGCTGGGACACCGCTTGAAAGAGTGTGAGCAGGGCCACAGACCAGACATCGTGCATCAGTTTTATTAGAGACCTGTCACTAAAGCATGTTTTGTACCTAGGTGAAGAGATGGCAAGTAGAAGACAACATGGGACTGGAGAAACCAAGATGACAATGCTAAGTAATAAATAAACATGTTGGCATAGTCCTCAGCTGCTCACACAAGAGTGGGGGAAGCTACAGGAAAGGAGATACTTTATTTCCCTGCTGCAGCCATTACCGCACACCGGACACCTTTATCTTATAAATATAATTACTAAATATAAGTGGTATCTGTACTTACATCAGATCTGAGACCAGCACCCCAATCATTTTGTAATGTACTGCCCACTTGTGGTGGTGGCAGGCTATAGTCTCTGGAGACTTCCAGATCTTCCATCTGTGTGACCGTGTCTCTTCTTAAACAAAGCATGAATAATGCCTTAAAATTCTAGATAACAAATCGTTCAATCTACCTTCTTATCTGTGCTGGACTTGGGTGATATTATCTAAATGCATTCCTCAGTCTCCACAATAAAGCCACTTGATGCAATTGATTACCCGGCCATATGTTGCATAACTAGTGACACTTACATTAACAAAGCAATTAATTAATGGTTAAATACCAGGCTATCTGTGTGTTCTAATAACCCACAGATCAACTTCTCACTGCACCAGGTCACAGGATTACCCGATCTTATTAACAGTGAAACTGGAAAACTCACTTTTAGATATTATGCACCTCAAAACCTGCAAACAAGCTGATTGTTTTTTTGTAATTAAAATACTTTTTATCTGCACTCGAGCAGAGTGAATTTGAGCATATATGTGCTTTCATCACTGTTTTGTCTACCTGATGTTTTTGTATTGCTATTACTACTATGTTTTATGTTATGTGCAGTTTTGCAGGGCCTTTGCAAATAAAGGATGACGATGAAGAGAGAAAAGCAGCTTGTTTTATGAGGATCAAACTTGATCTCTGACAGGTGACTGGTAAACGCTGCAGTAAACAAGCAAATGACACTACATCATAATCTCTGTGTTAGACCTGCAGTGCGCTTGACAAGCGTGAGACAGGATATTGTTACACAAGTAGTGCTGCTCATGCAGTGTGTTATCTGTGCGCATGACAAGCCGGGGAAAGAGAGAGTCCACAATGTCACAACCAAATTACAGTAATTATGAATCAATCCAAAAATCTATATTTAGGACACTGGAGAACTGAAATAAAATCTTAAATCAAATAAAGGTTTATCGTACTCTGAGTAGTACAGAGTATAAATCATATATATCCACTTTGTCAGATATTTAAAACATCGGAATAGAAAGAGAAAGAGTCAGAAAATGCTGTCGTCCAGTTCTTAGTAGCTTTGGATAAAAGCATCTACTGTAACAAATTACACTTGGTGAGCTCTTCGGGCCCCGGTCTGTGAGTGTGTGCATTTACTCAGTGCCTACAGAAAAGTTAAGTTCACATCAAAGATGTATTCATTAAATAGGGCTGAATGCTTTTAAATCTCTGGTTTAGCAGGTAGAACATTTACAACATTTATGGCAATGTTGAAGAAGGAGGTTATGGTGAACTCAAACGTTATTGAGGGCACCACCTACAGTCAGACAACAATTTCCAGTGATGCAGAAACTACTGTGCACACTGAGCACGGTGCAGGGAGGCACAGCTGTGATTGACTGGTTTGAAAGACACTGCTGATTACATGGCAGAGGATGAGCAACGTTCAATAAAGTTACCTTTGAAAGTATTATTTAAAAAGTGTCAAGGAAAAGATCAGTCGACTAATGGATGTCTTGCCAAGGGTATCAAAATGTAATGAAAACGGGTCAGGACACTGGAAAGGTCTGCTGCTGTTTGGTTTGTATTGAGTTGAGAGAAAAGAGAGATGACATGTCATTTTTACAGGAAAAACAATACATCTTGTTGATAACTGTTCATGTTCTGTATTTACAGAATATAATGTACCCAGCACCCTCTTCTCTTTACAACCACTCACAGTGCTTTCCGTTACAGTTTTGCCATTCACCCATCCACATGCATGTTCCCACAGTGCATCTGCACTACATTCAGCATCTTTCCTGTCAAATCATTGTCACATGTCTCACACACTGGCAGTTGGAGGAGGTAGAGATTGTAGTCCCTATCCAAACTGTCTCATTCACCTAAATACAGTATATTGATGATATTTTAACACCGTATGTTCTCAGACACTGCTGAGATCTGAGGTCTCCCATTCTGTGGAATAACTACCCTAAACAAAATAGTTTTGGACAGCTCATCCTTATCCTCCTTTAAATGTCTCTTAAAGACATATTTACATAAATGTGCTTTTAGAGGACTCACCATTCAAAACCTTTTAATGCCTCCATGATGTAATCTTTTTGTTTCTCATTTTATTGCTTTAATTGTTTCAGTGATTGCCTGCTTTTGCTTTCCATTTATTGTGTGTCTTGCTGAGCACTTTGTAACACTGTTTTGTTAAGTGCTTTATAAATGTTTTATTATTATTTTTATTACATCCTGAGCACTGACTGGCGCAAAGACCCTATTGTATTATCATCATTATTGTTCCACATGTAGGCAGCAATGAAATAGAGAGAATCACGTTTTCCTCATGTACTTTCAACATCTTTTGCACCATTACTGGTCAGAACCTAGAGACTTTGAAGAGGTCATTGAACAAACTACTCTCCGTCATGAACAACCCCATCACGCCCTTGCCACAACACCCAGCCGAGACAGTGGCACAGACACATGCAACCCCTCTTCATCTATCTATGCTAAACCCAGTGTAACCACTGATGATAAACAACTTAAAAATAAAGTTACCAGTCAATAATATATTGTACAATTCAGTCCGAGTGACATTTAAATTTACTATACAGAAAGGCAGTTACTGTGGAAATGCATTGTTGGAGAAATAAAATAAAAAAATCTGATGAATTCTGACACTAAAGACAGCGAGAGTAAAACTTAAAAGTTAATAGTGAATGGTGGGTGTTTCAAATGCTAATAAAATATAACAGTTTGAGTGCAGCTATACTTAGATGGGATCTTAATGAGCCAGTGTGGACTGAATTTTCTTTTCAAATGATTGAGCATCTGGTCTAAAATCAAAGTGAGTTTAATAATAATGTTTTATGATGTGGAAGCAGAGAGAAGTGAAAAGGTCTAAAATATTGGCAATAAAGTAGGCATATACACAGTATATAATGCATATCATTTCGAATTAGTGAGCATGTCATGTGTATTTTGATCACGTCTGTTTTAAAGAAGCGTCTCTGATGCAGACATCTCCAAGCCTCATTGTTTCGTCCCAGCAGGGGAGGTTGGTTGGTTATTTAGTTGGTTGGTTAGGCAGGTGAAGACAGGAGGCAGTTTAAGAATGAGTTAACAGATGCATGAATTAATGCAGGTAGCGGCGGTGATGGTGGAATTCTGATCCAGGCGGCAGACAAGGTAAGCGTCAGTGGCAGTATGCACGCGGGAGAACGTTCTGGGCACAGGAAAGCACACGAGCAAAGAAACGAGCAGTAACTAGACACTAGAGTACTAAGTAATCCTCAAGAAAGCTGTGACATTTACAGAGGTCTGGAGAACCAGGAAATAAGTAGGTGCTTGATGATTGGATTGGGAGCAGGTGTGCTCCCACCGCAGGTGAACTGATTGCATGCAGAGACGAACGCAGGAGAGAAAAGAGGAGACGAAGGCGGAGCATGACAATATCTTCTCAAATGATGTGAAACTTCATGAATGTTTGAATAATACGGTTTATACTGAAATTACTTTTACACATTTGGTATGTCAAATCATGGCATGTCGACCTACCGTGTCATTATTTCTTACATCAAGAGCCCTGCATATGGTTGTGCTGTGTGAATGGGTTAAACCTATTATGTAATGCACTTTGAGTGGTCAGCGAGACGAAAACAAATGCCGTGATTTGGATGGATTGATATTTGATAACAGAGGCCACGCCCACACAGTTGAGAAGCCAGCATTCAGAATCATATAAGAATGTTGTTGTTTTTTTAATAGAATGTATTAATGTAATGAATCTGTGTGAGTGATTTGTTTCTTGTGGTGACAGTTATGCATTCCTCTTGCAGTGAAGTGACCAACATTATACATTATACATAAGTCCTACCAACAGCTACAATTTACAATTGATATTTAATCATCCGCATTTAACATTTAAATGCTTCTGGTATTAATGAATCACTCTGGGTCATGATGTGATCAGCCCACATGAAATAATAAGATAAACAGCCTTTATCGCTTCAGTTGAGTGATTTTCCTCCTCAGTTGTTAATCTGTCAGGGAGTAATGGCAGAGTGAGGTCGTTACACGAAGAAGCTGCAGACTTTCACTGTTTGAGGTTTTTACATGAGCTGCAGTCTGTTGAAAGGAAAAGCCCTCACATCATGTGCAGTATTAATTCTATTGAAGGATTTTCAGTGTCATGAGCTAACATCTATTGTTCCAGGTCAAGAATTCTCTACATTTATCAGGGACAATGATTCATTATTCCATAATAATGTCTGAAAGGTGGAATCATGCCTTGGATTTACATCTCTAAGCTCCTTCATTTCCAGAAATGGAATATATGCTGTAGCTTTTCCAGGCTGATGAAAAGTACTATTTTATGAAATGTTTCACACTTCACTTCTTTGTCAGAAGCTAAAAACCTTCAAGCCTTTCTTTGTGTCTCTTTACTGAAAGAATTCCTTTCCCCAATTTGCCTCTCCACTTCATGTCTCTGTCGCAGGCGTCTCTATTTTTATCGCCACCTCCACGTCTACCACCTTCCTTTACTCTTCCTGTCGCTTGTGTTCATTCACATCTAGTGATCATGACTCTTTCAGCACATCCTCCCTTTTTTCCTGCCTGCTCGATGGCTCTCTTCACCCCCCGCCCCTCCCTGCTGTCTCCTGTTCCTTATATCCCAGAGCATAAAGTGCCCTTGAGAGTGTATGATCTCATCTGGAAGTCAAAGTCAGCCGTCTGGAAAGGACAGAAGACAAAGAAACACAAAGGAGAGGGAGGCAACTGAGGGAAAGGCAGAGGAAACCAAATCTCACTGTTGTGTGAAATAGGGAGGTCTACCCCTCCCTCCACACCACACCACACACACTGAGCCCCCAATTTATTGCCTGGCATCGGATCTGTGTGGTGGAAAGTCTGAGGTGATTTACATCCAGCAGGCACCCCAGTCCTGTGGTGATCTGGAGCAGACTCCCTCCCTCCCCTCTCTCTCTCTCTCTCTCTCTCTCTCTCTCTCCCTCTGTACTTGTATTCGTTACATCTTTAGAACGTTTGCTGACTTAAACACTGACCTTGTCAGGACCAGTAGTCTTCATTGGGACCAAAAACCTGATCCTAATGGGACAGAATCTCATTTCAGAGGAACTGGTTTTGTTAAAGGCTAAGATGTGAACTCTGGTTATGGTTAGGGTTAAGGATAATGCTTTCTTTAGGCTGTCCAAATGACTGGAAGTCGATGTGGTGGTGTTCGGATAAATAGCAATGAAAAACTCTGTGTCCGTGTGTGTGTGTGTGAGTGAGAGAGAGAGAGAGAGCGAGATGGAGAATGAAAGAACAGCATTTTATAGTCATTGTGCTTTGAAAGATTGTCGATGTCTCTCGTCTCACATGTGCAGACCAGATCTCCACGGTGCTCTGTAATATTCTGGCTGCATCCCATTATTATTCAAGGGGACCAACAGTCTGGCTAATACCTTTCACCAGTCACACTCTCATCGGGTTGAAGGTACAGCCAGAATGTAGCAGGGAGAACAAGGCTGATGGCTCATTTAGTGGTGGAGAGGTGATCACCATCTTTGAATGCATCATTTGAAACAAGAAGTAATCAAAGGAAGATCCCTGAATATCCATGTGTCAGGTTGCAGTGCATCCTTCATGCCTTATGAGCTATTTGACTCTAAATGGGATCATAATTGCATGCTGTGTGGAAAAGAATGACCTCAAACTAGTGACTGAGACCATAAACTCTTTGATGCAAACTAGTGGCGCCTTACCTTGCTCCTCTTCTTTCTTTTTCAGCTTGTGCTCATGCAGATATATATGCCAGCGAAAGAAAAATGTAACCGACAAATCTGACATGTGGCATCTTCAGGGCCTGCCTCTATGTGTTTTTGTTTACTTTGTTGACCTTGGACGTGGTGGAGGCTTGGAATATAACGGCAGATGTGCTGAGGTAAACCCTTGAGACGTTATCCATTATTTATTACATATATATGTCCAAGCTATGCACAGAGCTTGCGCCTGCCTGCCCCTGGCAGTTTCTTGGCGCAGGGAAAGATACAGAGCACCTCGCCTGTATGTAACACACTTAATAAGGCTGTAATGAGGTTTCTCGTCCAGTTAATTCCCCACTGCTTATATGGCTGCCTGATGGATATCTTTTTATTTGTTTGTTACAGATTACACCTGCATTGCAACATTTAAAATGTGAATGTTATCATGTGCCTATAAAGATGGTTTCAAATATTGTTTTTTTTTTAATGTAGCTGATACACAGTATATGGTCTAGAGTAGTGATTCCCAAACCCAGTGATTCCCAAACGGGGGTACCCAGGGGTACACAAAGTGCTGTTGGGGGTTTCAAAGACAACAAAATCCATTTTTAAACCGGCATATTAATAGACATACAGGCAAGTTCAGCCAAACATTGCAGTATAGATTTCTTTCAAAAAAGTGAACTGTTGTTGCTCACTAAACATGCTGGTAATTTTTAAACAGGACTGTGAAAAAGTCTAGAGTCAAGCCAGTAATTTGAGTTTGAGGCATAACCTTTTACAGTGCTTCAATATCGTTCCTGTCTTACTCATACATACTTTTAATTTTTCATCTCTTCTCAATCTTATGAAGCCAGTCTTGTGTCCCTTTTTGTGCGCAGAGTTGGATGTTTTGTCACACCTGAGCGTGTACCTCACAACCACAGTTAAAAAAAATCCCAAACTTGACCTCGTACCAGTCCAAAAGTACTTTGGATACTTTGAATGCTCTCATAGAATTTACTGCAGCCTTATTTACAGCTCTGACACACTGAGCCAGCCAATCGATGGATGAGGGGATATGTGGTTTTCATCCAGGATTGGGATCAGTCTGAAAACAGCCTTCAATCTATTCTGATTTATCCTGAGACATGACCCTGAGAGACTCGCTGAGAGGGCTGTAGTAGTTTGGTGTATGGCATCATCATGAGCTCACAAGGAAATATCCTAAACTATATCATAAATTCTGCTGAGGCACCTAACAGATTAATGGATAGAAGAAGGAGAACATATCAGCTGAGGAAGTGTGAGAAGACAATTGATCATTTTTATACTTTATTAATCTGAGAATTTTATTTAGTGGTACAGCAGGTCATCTTTCAAATGGCAAGGTCGACGGTTTGATTCCCGGCTCCGTCTACATGCCAATGTGTCCCTGGGCAAGACACGTTACTCCTGTCAGCTGTGCTGGCAGTGTGGGAATGGGTTAAAGGCAAAAACGTAGAATAATGCAGCTTGGAGTGGTCATCAAGAAAAGAAAAGAAATAAAACAGCAAAGTTAATCTAATTTATCATGTATCCCCATTTGCAAACAGACAGACAGGTGTGTTTGCATCTGTTTGACTGATTATAAATGACTGAGGGAGCCATAATCATTCACCCTGGCATTTTTGCCATACTGTGTTTGTGCATGTGTGTGTTACAATTTCATTGAAATGTAGATGCTCAATGTTACGGCACACCAATATGAACAGAGAGAAATATAAATGATATGCCTGGAGAACTCCTGGAAATATTTCATTTTGAATGAATTATGCACTGTAACTCATTGCATTACCATGATTTTATAATTAGATTAGAAGAATTGCTCAGTAGTGACACATTTTTATTGTAACCAGGAGGTGAAATCACAGACATTTACTGTATTTGTGTAAAATGAAATAACTGTAATTGGATACTCCTGTGACAAAAGTGCTGCTGTAGTTGTTGACTTCCTGAACAGCAGGGGGTGTAGTTTTACTGTCATTATTTGGTGGAGATCTCATTCGAAACTCTGAGGAGAGAGGGGAGGTACAGGAAGAACAACAGAGCTGTGGGAGCTTGTCGTCCATATTGTGTTATACAATACAACAATACAAGGAAGCAACGGAGAAGAACCCTCCTCATATGATTGCTTCAATTACACTAATGTTGACTTACATAGTTATACTTATATTCTCAGTATCCCCTGTGCTTTTTTTTTTTAAATCGCTCGCAGGTATTTCTGCACATTACATCAAAGCATGTGCCTTATGTTTGGATTTCTGTTGAAGCTACAGATGGCAGGCCTTGCATCTAAGGTCTGGTGGTAGCAGTGTAGTGTGTGGATGTTTTTGTTTCTTGGCAAAAGTGTTAATGGAAGTGCAGTTCACGAATGTGGCTTTTCTGCTGTTCCAAAAAAAAAAAAAAAGACAAAATCTGTGAATCGGGTGAATTAAAGGTGACATCGAATGCTTGTATTACTCATATATGTTAGTTATGGAGGTCTACTTACATATATTAACTTGTCAAAAACCTCCTAGTCGCTGCAAACGAGCCGATCAAAATATCTCCTCACTGATGCTCTTGTCAGCCGCGCTGTTTCAGACCAAAATCACACCCCCAGAACATGGACTGTGTTGTGATTGGCCAGCCAACGAGAGCTTTCCCACTGTCCTGTGATTGGCCAGGTACCTGGAAGTGACGTAATAGATAGGCCAGCTCTCAGATACACAGCTCCCCCTCTGGCACGGTGGATGCTCTGCATCTCAGTAGCTACAACGAGAGTAGTTCTTCTTCTTCTGCGGTTGAATGTACGCAACCGGATGTGCCCGCACCAGGAGGCACTACGGTGGTGAGAGGAGTGGTGAGGATTTCTAATGACATCATCAGCATAGGGAAGTGCCGATCCGCTTCGCAGAGCCCAGGAAAACAATAAAACCCTATTTTCTCAGCAGTGGCTGAACTGTTTGTTCTGAAACTTTAGGGTTTCATAAACGAGGTAATGACGCAGATACACACACAAACGCAGCGTTAATTGGAGCTTCCGGTCTATGTCGCCTTTAATAAATATCTGCTCCAAAGCGTCCTTCGCTTTTGTGGAAAAGTGTGGAAACTGTGTCAACACTGAGGTATGGAAAAGTTTCAACTTTGATGTGACAAATACTGCTCTGTAAATCCACTTGTCTCTGCTGGGAATCTGATAAAGCTGCAGTCCTGTGGTAATGTGATTTTAGCACAGATTTCTACGTCACTGTCTTCAGATCACTCGCAGTCTCCAGGCGCTAACAGATTAATGTGGCGTTGCTTTGCACTATGTCAGACACCAACTGTTGTACATCACTGCTGGCGTGTGTAGGGTTTTACCTTAAGGCACGCAGGTCCTACAACTCCACAGGAGAATAATTACAACTGAGCACGTGTACACCAGGGGCACAAGCGTGTGTGCCTGTGTGTGGGTTTGCTATGCTTGTGAGGTCCAGTTACTGAAACACAGCCTTTTTTGTGAGGACATTTCTTGTAGTGAGGACCTTTTGGGTGCTATAGCTTTTGTAGGAGTCTATACTTCATGCTGTATATATTTTAGCATAAGACCTCATAGCAATAGTAAAACACCTTTGCTCTGGAGCTCCCTCTAGAGGACAGAATCTTGTATGACATCAGGAGGGCAATTGTTTTTTTCTGATGATGGGTGTGACTGGTCAATACATTCACAATTCTGCAGTCAATGAGGGAGGGAGAGACCAAAGTTGCAGTGGTTCACAGAGGCCTGTGTCCAGCTATATTATAAAGTAGTATAAAGAGTATTTTATTGGCCTAATAATGTATTTTGTTGCCAGATGGGACTTGAACATTGAGTAGAACATTTTCATTATCTCATTTTAAGCCATATGATAATGAAAGAACTGCAAAAAAGTTATTTCGCCCACCGCTGCGCCATCAGAAGAGATAGGTTGATGCAGGTGTGTGCATGTCAGCCGCTGGAGACACTGGAACACTGGCATCTTCGTCGCCGTCTCCCTCTTCCTCCCTTTCCAGTTAGTAATGAATCATTACATGGAGTAACTCTGAGCTCTGTCTGCTTATGTGTGTAATGTGTGTGTAACCGGATCATGACGTGTGACACTGACACAAATTTATAGATTGTTGAAATGATCTGTAATTTCAGCTCACACAGATAAGTGATGAACATACATGTTTTATCAGAAAAACACCCACAAGATCAATAATCAATGCACATCCAGTTTTTTAAACATCTATATTAATATGAGACCATTTATTTTATTTTTCTCCTACTTTGCTGCCACATTTGCCATTGTTATTCAGGAAGAAGGCGTCAGAGAGGGTGTTTTAGAGTCATTTGAATGTTAATTTTTTTTTATAAATCTGAGAATTTCTTTGTGTTCGTTCTTTTCATGAGACTAAATGAACCTTGTCAGAGTACCAACACACAGACAGTCTAAAGAAAGATGCAGCACTGTGGAGCCACATCCAAGCTTAATTTTGGCAGTAGGCTCAAATAGACTCTAAAGAGACTAGTTTAGCCAGCAGTCTGTTTGTTGAATGCCAGCTGCAATGGGACTTCCTATAACTAGTGCTGCTTCTGCGAGGGTGGACACAAGCTGTCATGCATTCTTCTGAGCTAAACCTGCCCCACCTAAACATTATCCCAGAGTGTGTTTATTAAACATACTCTATAGTACTGTGCAAATGGTTAGGGGTGATGAACTTTCACTCACATCATTCCAATCCAAGTACTAATGATCACAGAATGTGTGCCCTGAGACTTTTACACAGTACTAAATAGCTTACAACATTTCACTGCATTGTAAAATCTGAAAATATACATGAACATAACATGGGTACTCCAACTGAGTCTAAGCCTGATAGTGTTCTGCACTTAGAGTTTGCTTTTGTCTTTGCTTTGTTTGTTTCTGATTATTCTAGATTGAATTTCTTTGTTTAGTGTCTATGAAAGATGCTGTATCAAGAAACGTGCTTTGCTTAAACGTATGACTATGTCCTTAAGAGAGACTCACATTCAGCCCTGTGGGATTCTTGGTGTGCTTGGTGGTTATTATGTGATGTAATAATTCAAGCATGAAAAGCTTAAATGCCGGTTAAATCCTGCATATTAATTGTTGGCTCGACTGATGAATCAGAAGGTGATGATTATGTGCCTTATCAAGCCCCTCTGCTAGCAAAGACTGCATCACAAAAGAAGGTCCAATGTAAACATGAGATCTTCAAAAAGATGCTGAAATAAAAGTGAACAAGATAGGCATTAACACTGCTTAGAAGGTTGAGACACAAGCACCCTAGGACATGATGCAGAGAAGGGCAAAAGGTATGACAAAAATTGCAGTGAAGAAGTGCCAGAAAGGAGAGAAAAGCGAATGGGACATAAGACCTTACTGTATGTCCCAACAATAGATTGCATGTCATTTAGAGTGAAAGCACTAAAAACCCAAGTTTTAAGAGGAAAGCCTTCATAAAATTGACTATGATTACAATGTGACCGTCTTGGAGATGAGACGAGGGGAGTTGGGGAAATTTAGATAAGCTTCAGAGTCCTAATGAGTAATTGCCTTGCAAGTATTATTATATATTCGTCTTGAAAAATTAGCTCTGGAAGCATGGGATTTCTTTCAGGGAAAAAAATGTCTCCCTAGCAAAAACAGAGATCCATTCAACGTGCCATGGGACACACTTTAAGTCATATCTTGATAGGTAAATATGTAAATGAAGAGGATGAGGCAACTGCAAAACGAATGAGACTTCCTTGGGTTAGTGAGGTCAGAATGGGACCACTATATCTCACGATGTGCAAGGAAAAACCTCCACGGAGTCCACGGAAGATGATGTCAGAGAGAAATCCAGTGAAGTTCCTGATTCCAGAGAATGCTAACTGAAAATATCCAGTCTTATCATGTTACTGTGCAGGTGATTAAGGAGTAGATTACTTTAAATTCCTCACATAAGCATTATGACGTACTGCAAATAATGTGTTCTCCCTACTACTATAATTACAATTGTCTGCTGCTACTACTAGAAGTAATAATACTTAGACTAATGATATTATTTCCACCTAAAATAGTACCACTGTTTTCACAGCTGTTACTACAACACAAGTCTAAACTTTTTCAGAGAATTTAGTTTTTTATTCAATCACATCTATTGACTTGAGTACAGTCATTGATTTATTCAATAGAATTGTGGGACAATTATTCACTTCTTAACATAACATTACATACATTTATCTGCCAATTACCAGATTACCAGAGTGACACTTTGGTTTGTTTTCCAGCTGCTCCAGACCTGCTAAGGAACTACACACTAATACACTATAGGAGACTGGCAGGCAATGTCTGAAAATGCTTTGGAATGAATGTTGCACTCCACACTATGATATAAGTGAGTATAGTGCGTGCAATAAAATATGACAGCTCATTTCGTTATGATTTACTTTTTCTGGATAAAACAGCTGTGTTACCCGTTAAAGAATAGTATTGGTACTTGTTAAGTCACATGGAAAAGAGTTTCACTATAAAACACTGAGATCAGGCACTGAAAAAAAGATCTAAAATTTTCTCCACATATTCCAGCTTGGAGCTTCCACTCCAAGTCACCATTTTTTAAACTTATATACTCTATGCAGATCAGTTTGCAGAATGTTCCTTTTTTGCTATATTTTGATTTAGCTGTGCTTTCATGTCGGAGAAAAATCTGGTAGAGAGAATTTTCTTCACTTGCACCCACAGGCAGATCTGCATTGCATAACTTTGTTGTATCATGGGCCAGTGACTCAACTAAAGTAAAACAATTTTGAGACTACTCAACAGTTTGGCAAAATTCACCTGACAGCTGGATTGAAACAGAAAATGTTTAAGAGGAACAAAAATGGTAGATTCACAGGCAATGAGCAGCAAGGCTCAGGCAAAAGAAAAGCATGATTGTAGAAAAAGTGGTCAAGTGTCGGAGCATGTTGACCTACATTTATAGATTTAACTCATTTCAATCCTCAGCACAGGGACTGCAGCAGAGAAGTCTGCCTACTCATCCAGAGTTGCTGCTCTTTGGTTTGTCACATTCGGCCCTGTAGTGGAGAATGGTGTAGCTGCAGGCTTGCAGGCAGCAGTTTCAGGCCTGCAGAATTAGGCCCCTTATTTTTTTGCAACAGCACCACTGAGGGAATTGAATGAACACTAGATTTTTTGGGGGGTTTTCCATTGAGCACATGAGCGTCACCGAAGAAGGACAATTGCATTGTGAGTACTTAGTGAGTTTAGTTTAATTTGTTTAAAATTAGATGCATTTTAGAGAATCCAACTGCAAAATGAACAACATATATAACTTTACCCTAAATATTAACATTAGCTTGCAGCCCTGCAAAATGAACTGTTTTGTATAAAGTTGTTCAGTGAAAACATTGCTCGATTTTGCCAAGCCCAACTCCACACCATGCTCGTCATCACTTTTCTTCTTAGTCTGTTCTTCTGTAGGCTAATGATGGTTGCAGCTTTTAGGCTCATTACCGCCACCTGGATTGAAGTGAGGACTTTTTTTTTTTTTTTCAATAGGCTACTCGCCATATGACTGCATGCACCGAACCGTGACCCCATACCGTGACACCGCGGGACGAATACATATACCGTTACAGCCCTACTTATTAGAATTTTTTTTCTATATCTATAATCTATAATATTCAATATCGTACAGTACCCTATAATTTTGGAGAGGCACTTTTAAATTCAAATAAGTTATTAAAATACGGGTATTAATTTGCAAATGTGTGACCATTATTGGAATGTAGCCCACATCTGGGTTTTAATCATCTGGGTAAGAATATGTGATTAAATATGATGAGGGAGGTTTATTCCAAGAAGGCAAAAGTTCTCTTTTCTCCTTGTTCTTTTCATTGCCACAACCTGGCATGGGTTCAATTAGAATAATGGATTCCACCCTTTATTTAGATGTCAAACTGTTTTGTGCACCAAACATGCTCTGTTGACTTCGATCTTGGTATATTTCCATATAAAAGTGAAGCAGCAAGACGTTCTTGGTCTCTTTTCATCTTCACAAAATACTTGTTGTATTTACTGCCAATCAAATCAAATCAATCCTATCACGTAAAGACTTTCGCCGTGTTTCCTAGCTCACCTTGCCTGGCCACGCCTCGACTCTACAGTTTGGTCAATTTCCATTACAATATAGTACCTCCTCAACAATTGCCGTGACTTTTTTTTATACATAATTGCTGTGCCACAACAAGGTGAGTCGAGTAGCGCTAGTGGAAAGGGGCTTTTATGAAGCACTTTTCTCTGTGCAAAGAGAAGCACCTGGCTCCCATAACCTCCATAATCCTGCCAGCTCTCACAAACATCACATCTGCAACGACCATCACCTCATCTACAGCAACGACCACCGCTGTGACCACCACCATCACATGTGCAGCCATTTCTGTGCAACTCCCCTGGGTGGGCGGATGAAAAGGGTTCATCATCTCAGATCACACAAAACATTTCCTAAAAACTTAAAGCACATGGAGAGGAGAAACAAAGAAACAGACAAAAGGACATAACTGCAAGTTACCAATGTGTAGATCCTGTCAATGACAGGACAGAGGGACAGAGAGAGAGAGAGCTGTTTGTATGCAAAAAAAAATCAATACAGATATGAGCTTCATGTCTGAGTCACTCTTAAGCAGAAAATAAATTGAGAAGATGCAAGTTGGAAAATAGAAATGTGTAATGGTGGCTGACTGGAGACATGCAGAGATAAGGAGACCTTTGAAAGAAAACATCTGATACATTTCTACGACTTTGAATAATGCTAGACATCAACTTTTAAATTGCAAGTGCTTAAGTCCATATTCTTGTTTGTGGATTATAGAGCATGTGAAAACAGAAAATACTGATAGAAAAGACACAACAACATGATCAAGGATAAGTTATCTTGTTCTTTCCTCTAACATGAAGCCAAAAAAAGCCAAACTTAAGCCATTCCCTCACTTAGTACTTGGAATGATACAGCCAAATTTAATTTCTCAAAATCTTGTGTTCAAACTCAAATGTTCAAACACAATTTAAATCAATACACATACTTTAATTTTTCCTGAAAGCTACATCTCAATCATTACAACTTAGTACATAATGAAGTGTCCCATCAACCATGATCCATTATCAACTACAAGAGACACTTCACCAATACAAAGTGTTTTTGGGATGTATGTCAGGCATTTTGAAGAGGGGCTTTTTGTACTGGTTTGTTGGAATCAAATAAACTCCAAGTCCACCGTGAAAACTAAACACAGCAGAAATAATGATTAATTAACACAATAATTACACACACAGCATGTGGAAAACAATGTCTCTTGAAGCAAAACATGAAAATAAAACAAATTACCTCATTGTCTGACAGTGCCATGAAAAGGAAATGCTGGAGGCGTCTTTATTAGTCCTTAATAAACTAAATCTTTTATCTGAACACAGATGTCTCTCCTGGTAAAGTGCTGCAGGTGTGGCTCATGTGAGAGCCACGTAGAAACAACTTATCCTTACTTCCAGATTTCAAAATAAAAGCACCTATAGTAAATAAATAAATGCTACGTATGAGATACAGCAAATGATAATATTAAATGAACATGTTACATATTATCACTGAGTACAATCTGTAGCCATTGTGAACGTTGCATTGATAGATTACAAGTTAGAGAAAAATATACATATTAAGAATAAATCAAACAGGGAAAAAAAAAAGTCCCCGGGGTTGTGTCACCGTGACCCACACACACACACACACACAGGTGAAAGCAATACTCTGCTTGCACTGCTCGGTTGCCTGTGGGGTAAATATGTTTTTGCAATCAGGCTAGTCAATGAAGAAATGAACAATATATCACAGGTTTCATGATTAACTGAGGAGGCTGCAGAATACAATCTCTTATGACCGTGTAAAACCAAATCTTTATAATGATTACTGCTTTGTGAAAGACAAGATGACAGAAACAGTAACCAGAGGAGAATAAAGGACAAAGTTTTCATGAAGCCAATATAATTTACAGACAAGGTCAAAGAGGCAAGAGACAGAGAGCAAGAAGCAGAGAGAGACCAAAAGGTAAAAAAGAAGGAAAAAAAGAAAAAGCAGAGAGCTGTAAGTGATGTAAGGTGTTGAAACCTGATATCTGCTGGAGCAGAGCAGACTGTGTGACTCTGAGGAGACAATGAAAGCCCAGAGCCACCGTTTGTTAGATGATACTCATCCTCTCTCCTGTGGACACCAAGTGGTTTCACATTTATTTCTAGACAAGTCTAAATAAGACGTGGGGGAGGTTGGCTTGAATAACTCACTTGGTAAAGCCGGTCCCAAAACCTGAGGTTACAATCCTCTGGAGCAGCTGGAGGGATTTTCAATTTGGATTTGTGGCCTCTTGCCACTCGTCTACTCTCGAGGTGCATTTAAGTAGGGGTGGCTCAATACCACTTTTTCATGTCAGTCAATCAATCAATAAATCAATCAGACTTAATAGCACTTTTCATATAAATATACATTGAAGCACAAAGAGCTTTAGATGATAAAATCAATTCTTAATTTTACAATTATGAACATTCTGTGCTGCTCTCAGTTTGCATGTGACTCTTTATGGCTTAATTTATTAATCTATAAGATATTAAGTGTTATTGAATTGTATGGGAGTTTGTATTTTTCTTCCCTGAATTTTGCTAACAGCATGAACCCAAATGGTAAATTAAACCCTTCACAATAACATTTAAGCAGATCAATTAGTCAATACGTTCATGACTATGCAATAAGACATTTGCTACTCAATCCTCTAATCAATAATATCTGATCTGTTAACACTGACATGATACTCCCAACTCTATGTGTGTGTCTCTTAATAACATGACCTTCATGTGATACTGCTCTTTGGGCTTTTATTCCTAGATATATCAGAGGTCATGGAAATATACCAGCAAAACATAAAGAGTAAAAACTGCATCTTACTCAATTTTCAATACAGCTATTCTTGATAAATAGTGGTGCCAATGGTGCCAATCCCAGCTGACATGGGAAAGACACCCACGACAGGTCACCAGTCCATTACTGGGCCACATAGAGAAACAGCCATCCACCCTCACATTCACCTATGTGAAATGTGAGTATCCAATTTGCCTAACCCCTAAATCATGTTTTTGGACTGTGGGAGGAACCCGGAGAACCCGTAAAATAACCCCAAAAGCACGGGAAGAACATGCAATCTCAATGCAGAAAGACCCTTGTTGCGACCGGGTAACCTAGTCATTTCTTACCTGAACTTTTCTCATATTAGCAGATACCAGTGAATCGCTATGATACTCATCTTTCAAACAAATGATTTCATTTCTCTAATTGGCTGTGGTGATGTTTGTGTTGCGATAACATGTGACCATGTAAACATGACCTCAAACTATAAAAACAAAGCACACATGAACTCTGTCTCCATTCTCAGCACACAGCTGTCAGTAAGTGTGTGAAAATGAGGATGGAGGAGCAGTGGCGTCATTAGGCCTATTTTAGGGGGGCTAAAGCCCCCCTAAAATATTCTTAAGCCCCCCTAAATAATTTTATGTTCATTTATAAAAAAAAAGATTTTTTTTTTTTTTTTACAAAAAAGTGCTGACAAATTCAATATAATGTGGCGAGAATTTGAGTTTAGATAAATAATCATATAACCAGTTATTATTAACTTAAATGTGATCATAAATCTTAGTTTCCCTTATGGAAGCGGTAGAGAGTCAGAGTCAGTGCGTCGTTATCGAGTCTATTCCACTTGTTCATATAGAGCACGCCCAAATCACTGAAATCCAGTCCACGTTTTCCCTGCAACCTAGCTTGCACTCGGTACCTGGGTACCTGCAGTGTGTGTACCGGGAGCGGAGCACACAGAACCGACTAGAGGAGCATTAGGAGAAGAACGTGAACAAGAATGGATATACGACATTTTTTCAAGAGAGTAAGTATCACTGCTGATAGTAACAATAAGTTAGCTGCAGCCCCCCAGCTAACAGCAGAAAGTCCCACGTAATTGCCAAATGCTCCCTGTTTGACAAATAAAAACCTGGCTTACACACTCTGTAGCCGAGAGCCCCCTGTACAGGAGGCAGCGTGAGATGCGTGCTGTATATCTCTGTGCACGTCTTACCTTTATTGTTTGCGGTCAAAAGTTACATTTCAGCTCCAAAAGAACTCTGCTACTTACAGTAGCTAGCTAGTTAGTCCGAAATGCAATGTGAAGGTCCTGGTTGTTTATAGAGTTAGGTGTGCACTCTTCATATTATCTTTGGGGTGACTTCCTTCTGGAGCATCAGCTCCAGCATCAGATGCACACCGTGAAACAGCTCATTCACGTATGATTATGTGGATAATAATAATAATAATGATAATACGGTAGTAATAATAATAATCACTCCACCACCCCTATTGACCTGTAGGAGTCAGGGCAGAGGAGCAGAGAGAGTGAGAGGGGAGAAACCTCTACTGGAAAGGTGAGTCTAAAGGATTTCACAGGATAGAGTAATTTGTGATGCAGACAGTCCTGGAATTTTATGGAACTCAATATGAATATGAAATATGAAACATTTCAGTCCAAGTGCACCATACAAGACTTATTTAACTTGAGCTTTTATTTAGGAGAGTCAGTGGCGTCATTAGGCCTATGACTGCAGGCCTATCTCAACTTTGCAAGTGTTGCATAATGCTTTTCGCGTATCTTCTATCGACACCCTGAAAAAACGCCCACACCGCTGACATTATCTCTCCTCAACACACACACACACACACACACACCTTGTGCTGCACTTGCGTCACTGTAACATGTTCAAAGAAATGCAGCATGGCCTCCCCTTCCCGACACACATACACAAACAGCAAATAGACGGGTATTAACATCGGTTGTTAAAATCGGCGCAGTTTTACTCATTGGACCGATGCCGATATGTTAAAAAATGACGAACATCGGCCGATACCAATATTAATGCCGATATATCGTGCATCCCTACAAGAGAGTGATGTATAAGCCAAATTAGCCTGGCCCAAATATTTTCAAGAGTACCTTAATATAACTGTAATTTATGTAATTAAGTTATATTTTTTCAGGGCTTAAAATTACAACCATTTTAGTCACATATGTGCCCAAAATATATTCTGTGTGACTTCAAAATATTTGGGAGTAAACAATTATTGTGTTGTGAGTGAAAGTCATGGCATTCACAGTCTTGCAGTCATGTCAATTGAAAAAGAGGAGCTTCAGCACCTAAATCACAATAGAGTGATAGACGCCTTTGCCACCCTTAAAAACAGACGACATTCTTTGATGCTTCCACCCACCAAGTAGCTGCCAATTGTAGCCATGTTATTTTAAAATGGTGTACTTTCTGAGAACACAGTGCTCTTTTTTTTGCATACAGTTTTGGCTAATACATGTGGGCTCTTAATGAATAAGAAGCATTGGTTAAATACGGCACTGTAACTATGTGGATTTTTTTCTTTTTGTTGTTGTTGTTAATGCTGTAAACATACAGTACTTCCTGTGTTTGTTGTTGTACTGTGTTAAAAATGTAATGGTGGCCTAAAACATTTGCACAGTAAAGTATCTCTGTTAAATCTGTCCAAAACGTGCCATTTCTCAGTTTTTGTTAGCTGTTTGTGAAATTAAACGTTCGCTCACATTCTGTGCATCTCCTGGGGGCTAAGCCCCCCCTGTCCTTAAAACCTAGTGACGCCCCTGTGGAGGAGAAAATTGTGGAGACATCAAAGCGGCACAAAGTGCCTTCATCACTCACAGCGCTTCAGGGATGGAAAAATGGAAGGCTAGCAAAGACAACAAGAGCAAGAGGGAAGATGTGTCATGGCAGCGATCAATCCTGAAATCCAATAAGCAGCGGTCTTTCCTGAGCGATGACTGTGAGGGTCATGCCACCATAACAGAGAACATTTATTTATATCAGAGCTCTTCATGGCTGAGAAAGTCTAAATTTATTTTCCAGCTTATGAGAGTCTGTCTATTCCAACACAGCAAAAACATTTTGCCAAAGCAAACGGGAAACAGTTAGATTAGGTTTCATTTAGTTTTAATTTGACCAGTTCTCAAACTTTATTTGGGGACCCACTTTCTAAAAATGGCTAAATAATGTGACCCAATTCACAATACTAATTGCAACAAGAGAAAATGTGAGCATATTACAATGATTTTGATTTTTTTGTAGTGCCAGATATGATACCTACTTCTACAAGAGGTTATGTTTGATACATGAACCACAAAGTATACCACTCATAAGTATGTTTGAAATGATTGAATTTATTGTTGTGTCAAAAGCATGCAGCTAACAGTGCTAACAATTGTTCCACAGCAGTATGTGGAGCTACAGTATATACCAGCAAAATATCCTGGCATTATCCTCCGGCATTATCCTGGAGGATAATGCCAGGATTTTCAATAACAGTAAATTGTGAATATGCAAGAAGCACAAGTAGACAGGCTAGTAAAGTGAGACAGCTTGCATACAGTTGGACTATGACTGGAAACACCAGGATGTGCCCACAAAAAGAGTGATTCTACACAAAGATTGGGATCCACTGCTTAATATCAACCTGGACGCTCAAGTAGGACTGCACGATGTGATTTTGGCTTCTCACGAATAAACAAATATGATCATCCAATACTGAAAATGCATGTTCCACCAATAGAACACAAAGCAAACTAAGCACTCCCATAAAAGACTAATGCCTGATTATGTGTCTGCATGTGCCAATCACAGTTGCTGCTATTCCTACAACATTCAGCTTCATGTTTCCTGGATGATTAATGTGAGGTTAAAAGACCAGCATCACAATATTGATGTCTGTAGAAACAAAAATCTGAGGTTATGCACAGCAGAAGGTGAACAGCTCACTCGCTGTGTGTGTGTGTTCTTGTATGGGAATCTTTGTGAGGACCAAAAACCATATAAACCATAGAGAGAGGACATTTTGGCTTGTCCTCATGTTCTGTCACACCTTTAAAGGGCTTGTTGGGGGTTAAGACCTGGTTTCAGGGTTACAATTGGGTTTAGGTTAGGGCTGTGGGGTCGGGGTTAGTTAGCCAGACTTCCCCTTGTGGTACTTTGTCCCTCACGATGAACAATTTGGTTGGCTAGACTCCCTGACGAAGGGAACGTGCTGCGCTGGGGGTCAGCAGACCGAGTTTATGTTCCATACAACCCCGGAGTCAGCAGATTCAAAAGCCGGGCAATTATCTGCATCGGGCAAGAAAGGTTCAGTGAACTTCAACATGATCCGAAGCAGCGTCTCAACCCAAGTAAGAGTTCTGTTTCAACTTTTCATGTGATATCACACCAATTTTGTAACACAGACTTTGTGTTTTCAGGCCAACCAAGACCTATCGGAGAAGGAGAGGAGGCAGGTGGCGAAACAGATGTGACAGACCCGAGTACCATGGAGTGATTCTACATGTCACTGCCGGACAAAGTGATGGGGTATGAGACAAGAAAGTTGTCGATGCAGGCCCTGAGAGAGAGCTGTTGCGAACCCTGCTCCAGAGTTGTGGTGGTGGTGATGACTCAGCCTAACGGATGACTCTGAAATGAGCTCATATCATGAGGAACCAGGGGATGATAATAATGTTTTGGTAATTCTACAATTCCTTTGAGGGCCATTGAAATTCCAAACTGGAGTTTTTAAACCCAACTTCAGCAACAGTAAGATGCATTTGTGATTTTTTTTTTTTGACTGTTGAAGTTGACTCTTAATGGAATGTTGTTTTAGCCCCAAAGATAGCCCTCAGAATTCTGCCTTACTGATGGCAATAGAAGTCAATGACATTTGCAGTTTTAGTTGTCAGCAGAAGCACATGTTCATGCTTGACCGCAGTCACTGATATTCTAAGCTCACAGGTACAACTTCACAACATGAAGTATTGGCTATTGGATTTTATTTCCTGCTGGCTCAGTACCAGCACTGGGGCTGGTGCCATTTTCCTCCAGCTAGTCAAATAGCTCCTGCTTGTATCTGTGACAGAGGCTGAGAAAATGAGTTTTTTTTTGAAAATCCTCAGTTCGTATTTTGTTTTAGAAGATATGAGGACAGATTAGGTCTGAATAAGACAAATGAGTACTATACTTTGCAAATAGAGTCATACGTATTGTACTTAAAAGACATACATTTGTCTTTAAAGTGTGTAGAGATGGAAAAAGAGCCACATGGTTACATTAATGTGCCAGGAAATTAATTGTCTGCAACACATACATCATTTTTGGGTTGGTGTGAGATTTTTTTCTCTTCTTCCCCAGAACAGAAGGTCATTAATACGGATTAATGTTCTTTCTTTGAGAGACACCAGTGTTCCTCTCTCTCCATTTCAGCTTTCACAAAGGATGAGAGGAGCGCCTGGGATTGGTCATTACTGTAATAGATTCTGTATCCCTCCAACTAATAATAAACTCAGTCTTGTGCCCACAATGTGCCCAGCTGTGTTTGACTGTGCCTGCGGAGATTTGTATTTGCATCTGTGCCCTATTTCAGGAAAACAGAGCCCAGTAGCTCGTTGAAATATGAGTTTTGAAGAGGCACAGCTACCAAATTACAGATCAATTATGGGAAAAAGATATTCCAATTAATCACTTTTTGAGCAGATATATATAGAATTTAAACATCTCCTTCTGTGCAATTGACAGCAACATATTTTCCTTAAGCACACATTTTAGATTTGTAATAATATAACTTAGTAACTGATAATGTATTTCGTAAATAAATAATTGCAAAGCCTAGGTTTCAAAATATTAAATTTTAACAATAGAAAAAAGTACATTTATGCCTTGATGTAAGCAGTTAGTCAGAAATCCTCCATACACAGCATTTGGGGATGACAAGAAAGTTTATGTCGCCTAATAATTCATGTTGCAAGTAAATCAAATGCTTGTAAACTAAAAACAGCACTCCCTGTTGACTGTAATTTGGCCTAATGTCCTCCTGATACTGCTGCCTGTGATTATATTTATGTCACTTCACTTCACTTGAATCTTTGTTTTCCTCCTTTTTCACTTCAGATGTAATTTCATATGACCCCAGGTGCTCACAGTGCAAATAATTATAGACACAGAGAAAACATAGTCACAGGAAATGAGAAATACGAAACATTCATCACAGAATAAAGCAAATCATGACAATAAATGCAGTCATAGCAGTAAAAGTAAAGTGCGGTCATGTCTGCCAGTCAATTGTGTGACCATTGATTTTCATCACACGGTAGGTGCTTGAAATCATTACTTCAATACAACCCTTGAAATTACAGAAGTCCACTCATTCATTTTCAGGAATGTATGTGACTATGTACTGAATGTGCACACTGAAAGTGCATCATGATGTGACTTTGCCCTCAGGATCACGACTAAGAAAGTCTCAGTGTGCTGTGACACAGCGTTGTGTCCTCATCTGAAGTCAAACCAAAGCAAACAGGGGAAATGTGTTGACATCAAGGACAATTTGCTGTGCCCTGGAGAGACAAAGCACACATTTGCTGCAAACTAAGTGATTAGTCAGACTCTGTGGCTGTCAAATGAAATTGCATTCACTTACATTAGTTGATGACTGTATTAGGACATGCATAGTCAAATGTGCTGTCAATGAAGAATTTAAACTCAAAACATAATTTTTTGGTGGGGACGTGAAGATAAATGATACTGTCACCTGGCTCTAACCAAACCCACAACTAGGACTACATGGCCATAAACAAAAAGTGTCAAGCAGCACATGACTGTATTTATTAATAGCTGCATCCTCTGGACCATCACTAAAAGAGTCTGAATACACAATTATAGGTATTTTCCTATAGTTGTATAACCCCATGAGTGTAAAAGTAAAAGTAAAAGTAGACACTGACAGTGTTAAGGTCATCAGAATGAAGACCTCACATTTTACACTTCAAGGTTTTCTATGTAAAGATGGCAGATCTTACAATCATTTGGAATATGTGTAGAAAGTGCAGGAAATACATTTGTGGCCATGTAATAGGTATGATATGCACAGGAAATACTAATTTGAGGCCACGAAATAGGTATAACTTGCTCACAAAACACATTTGTGGACAGGAAATGCTAATTTGTGGCCATGAAATACGCATAACATGCATACAAAATCCTAATTAATAATGTTAATATAATTTCCATGAATTACATTGAGGTGCGCAAGCAAAAAAGGGGCACAAGAGGGCTGCACGATGGACAGAGATTATATAAAAGCATATTTTTCACAGTGAGTGGTGCAGTATAATCCTAAGGAAATGTGAGGTGAGTTTACGCTGGCAGTGTGCTGTATCATAATATAGTTATCAAATCTTGTTTAATATCTTTTTTTTGCACTTTGTAGACCTGCGCTCCACAATTTAGTATTTTGTGGCCACAATTTAGTATTTTGTGCATGTGTATTGATATTTTGTGTGCATGTTATTTTACGTCCACAAATTTGAGTTTTACCCTATGTCACGTCTGGGTCTCCGTAAAAAAAATGTGATCAATGTGACCAAATGAAATGCCAAAATAAGAAATGGTGAAAATGATAACAGTAAAACATAACAGAGTGCTGATGTTACAGTGTGTGTTGTTAGGAAGTTCCTTAAAATTCAGGATGACAGCTGCTTTAGTGAGTTTGCTAGTTAGTGTGTCTCCCAGTGTTGATACTTTGAGCGCTGACATAATGTGGGAACTCGGAAGATAAGTGTGGGCTTTAAAAGATAGGCCTCTTGTCTTTTCTCATGTCAACACTTCAGCTAATTGAGGTGTTTTCTTTGTCAAAAAGAATCACCATCCTAACTTGCTCACTGTTGGTATTCCAAAGCATCTCTTGCTGTGCATTTTTGCCACGTGTTTTCCTTTGATTGCAGTGAAGCAAATTGTTTCTGTGAGTGGGGAAGAAAAAGATGTTGTGGAGTGTAGTGACTAGAGTGGGTCAAGTGAAAACAATCATCTGCACCTGAGACTAATAAGACCCCAGGTAATATTATGGAAAAAAAATGTCTAAGTCTGAAGGTTATGACAATAGAGATATAGGACATCATTTAGTAGGATAAACAGAGATGTGTTGTTTCTTAACAGCTTGGCATTTGTCACATATCGCCTACAGTTGTAGCACAGGGCTGTCAAACTGCAATGAAAGGGCCACTGAGTATCTAGTCTGGCCAGGAAGGGGCCAGTCAAGTGATTCAATAAGAGGGTGGGCTTAAAATATGAGCTTAAAATGATATCACAAAAGTCCATCATGATATCACAATGAGATATTTTACAGAATTTCAAATTAAAAGTGTCAATACAATGTATTTATGATGCAAAATTAATTACTAAAAACATACAAACATAACTCCCTTATAACTTCATTTTAAGAGCCGGGGGTCGGGTTTGAGACCTCTGATGTAGCACATTTAAGTAAACAGATGACAGTGAAAGTAAAAAAAAATACCAATTAATCATTGATATTCCTAATTTCACTGTTTCACGAAATATGAAGTATTTATGAATAGATGATTTTTGCCGTTTGCACAACACCTTTCTCCTACATTCTCACTTCTGGGATTAATGCTGTTTAACTGACAATAGTTTTTCATATTTATTCATTCATTTTACGTGTTTTTCTGTTTCAGGTGTCAGAAAATAAGAAATACACAAATTAGATTTTGTTTCAGCATAAAATTATTAACCTGATAGCAAGTTGTTTGCTGAGGAAATCTGCGGAGTGTCTAATGAACTGTGAAATTGTCCAAACAAATACAGGGCTATGAGAGCAGCTGTATGAAATTCTGATTATTTACCCAGCGCAGTGTCTGTATGATATAAAATATAATGAGTCAATTCACAAGCTGCTGTTTGTCTCCTCTCTGCGTCGACAAAGACCTGTGAAGAGAGACTTTGCAGCACCTGGTGGCAGGAAGGAGAACAGACAGTATCCTACTTTTCTTCCAAAAACCACACACACATGATTTTATTTCATCAAATGCTCAAACAATCCAGTCTCCAAACACACAAAAAAGAGATTAGAAGGTTCAAAAAATAAAGCAAATTTATGAATCTGATCCTCGTTTTTTCCCCTTTCCTTCACATTCTTCATGTGACAACCCATCACCTTTATGTGGTGTTCCTTTATGTTAAACTGTTTAAAACCAGTAACTCAAACTAGGTCTTGTCGACAGCAGACATTAATCTTCGATACTTTAGCTTGCAGCTGAAACCAATTGCACAACACAGACATGAAGGTTAGAGGATCATATTAGAACTTATTGGCACAAGGACTCGGGACGTGTGACAATTGAGGGCTTCAGAGCAAAGTGTAAAATGGTGGTAAAATGTCCTTGCTGCACAGACTGACCCAAACTGGCTGACACACAAATGTGATGAGTGGCTGAGAAAGGAAGGTTTAAGTACTGCTGCGCTAATGAGCTGATGGATGGCAGGTGTGCATTCAGTCTGGAGGGAATGAGGAGCACAAACACAAAGACACAAAGATCAGAAACGAGGAAAGACAGAGAACATTTGACAAAAAGCTTGACGCTAGAAACAACATGTGGAAGATAATTTGTCATTGATCATAATAGTAATGGGACAAAAACAGTACTATCAAGTTTTACTCCTGATCAGGATTCGATCAACACCAGATGTGAACGTATATGGCACAGCTGTGGTTCATTACCCCTGACGAGGTGGGTATTTGTGTCCATGTCTGCCTATCAATCTGTCTCTGTGAGCAGTGTAAATTTAAAAAAGAAGGAATGGATTTTGACTTGTCAAATTATTGTGTAATTTGAAAATGTAGTACATCATTTTGAATATAACGTCAGTTACATTCAAACTATTGTCAGATATGTTCATTCAATGCTGATTAAAGCCCCGTTCGGCTCCACAGGATTTTCTGTAGCAGTAACACTGCTATACTGAAAATCTTGTGTTGCCCAACACCATTGCTGCACTGCACACAGGAAGGGATCCGTTTTCTGTCAGGACAGATGGGGGGGGGGGGGGGGGGGGGGGGGGCAACGGCAACATTGCATTAGGAAAGCAAACAACAGCAAACGGTTAGTTTCAGAAGTGAATTCTGCTCCAAAAACCTTGCTGTTCCGCAAATGAAGGATACAGCAACTGATGTTTCTGTTCAGGAAGATAAAACAGAGGCAGATAACATCATCAATAACAAAAAATCACCAAATGTAATATACTGTATTTATGCCACATTGGTTTAAACCTTGTTATAAAGTTAATAAACTTTTATGAAGGTTTCTTGTAATTGTAATTTGAGTTTCACCTGCCTATTTAGATATGTATCTGTGCTGTGATTAAGAGGGGACTAGATGTTGTTAGCTTTTTAAATTACAAATGTCAACTTAACCACCAGAAATGCAACATTCTAAGAATGTACATGTATATAATAATGAGGAGAAAAATATTGCAATTTATGTAAAGGAGTGAGGTCACAAAGGACACACTTAAAACACATGCAAGCACAATTTATGCTGGTGTACTTGATATAATGAGTTTGTATCGTATAGATGAATAACTTCCTTGGTACTGACCTACATAACTAATTTAACACCATTAATCCTAATCAGTCTGTGGCTCTGGAACATTTCAGAAAATTCAATCAGTTGGATGGCAGCTTGAATTACTGTTTATATGTACAATACATGGACATGAATGTGCGGTTGTAAACAAGGCACGTTTTAATGTGTATTTTATTACATATATAAATTAAAGTCACTTGAAAAGTGTTGTATTTCTGTATCAATATACAGCAGTAACAACCAATCACACCTAATTTAGAGACTGGTTAACCCTAATTACAATGTTCCTGTCTTTGGACTGCAGAAAAAACTTGCAAGAAGGTTCAAACCCTGATTCCAATAAGCCCATCTTGCTGTTAGGCAGTGCTAATGAATTATTAATTCCTATGTTTATACATGTATGTATTTCTATACGTCATTAAATATTTTATAATAAACACTTTAATCTTTGTCCTTGACTAAATCCTGCGAGAGCAGTCTCCTCCTCCCCATCGCTGTTCTCCTGTCCTTTCTAATAGGTGACTCACATCAGTGTCTTTATCCCCATTATAGTTGCCTGAGATGTAACAATGATGTTGAGCTTTGTGTCACTCGTCTTTGTGAATTGCCTCTGTGTTAGCTTCACCTTTTGAATGCAACAGAAGCGTGAGATGGATTTCAACGACAGCCAGATTATTGTTTCCACATGCTTTGCCCTTTCCCTCTACAGATAAATGACAGCATTAGCATAAATGGCCTTTTAGAGCGACAGTCATTTAGCAGAGGAGAGAGCAGGGAAGTATGTGTGTGTGTGTGTGTGTACGTGTGGGGCTAGGCATCATCATTTTGGGCTGTCTTGTCTCATTCGTTGCGGCCTGGAAAGTTTTCTGATAATTATTAATTAGCTATTTTGCCATCAAGCTACCATTTGTAAAGTGTTTTCTTATATTGTTTTTTGTGGCAAAAAACTGCAGTGGTTGCTTAACTCTTTTGAGGAACAACCGTTATTCTGATTAGCCATTACCCCAACCCTAACCCTAAGTGATCAGGGAACGTGAATAACATTGTTAATCTCACTGCAGCAGCACCTCTGGGTTGGATATTCTGGGCAACACCAAATACAGAAGCTCTGCAAAGCACAGCTCAATTCCATTTGGCGTGCATGTTAATCAGTTGTGCTGTCCATACTGGGCACCACACTGAAGCACCGCAGAGCGCCCATGGTCTGTTTCAGCATTTGGTTTAATTTCTGTGCATTCCACAAATAAATTGAAGTAGAAAACACTATGTCATTGTCAACACATTGACAGTCTGCAGTAATTACCCCAGGGCCAGGAGAGGGTACAGTGAGCACAGCTTGTCTGGTTAACTTAAGACGTCATGGTAAAGTTTGGTTTTGTAAAGCCCTGGGTCAGGCTTGCATTCCGACTGAGAACAGTACCTTTACTTTTTTGGTGAGGTGTGCACTGTGCTCTATGGCCTGGTCAGTGAGACACGTAGCGTGACACCGCAGGTGTAATGACAACTAACAACAGCATCGAATTTGAGACACCAGACAACAACACAACAGACGACAATGGAGGACATCCAGCAGCTCATTTAGAATAGACTGCGGGTGTTGAATGAACACCAGTTGCAGGGGAGTGACTCTCATGGGTCTAGCTCCACCCATACCATTACTCTGGTACCCCAAGGGAAGGGTACCAAAAAATGGAACGCTTGGGGCTGGTTATTTTGTTACTATTCTTAACAGAAACGCAAAAAAAATACATACCATTTCGTACCAAGCCATTCCACACAGAGGAAAATAGAGGACACAAGCAAACTAAACCATCTTATTTAGCAAACAATCATGACTCCATCACCTGAAAACCTGCATGTGGATGTATTTCAGGTTCTACACTGTAACATGATAACATGGATCCAGCAATTAGCTCCACCCGAGTGAAGCAGCAGAGTAGGAGGTGTCAAAGTACCTGTGTGCAGCATAGACAGCAATAGCCATCAACAACATTGTGCTCCTTGTCAAGTCTCTCTTAAACTGCAACTCAGCCTGGGGCTCAACATCATGGCTGTCTCCTCAGTAGGGGCAGCACAAGCACAAATAATGGCCACATGTCATTGCATGTCCAAGTCTCAGCTGCTCACACTACCCCATCGCTCCACCATCCAGCCCTGTTACGCAGCTTGCCACACAACCTGGCACTTAGCTGGAACCAAGCTGCCAAGACATGCAGGTCGGCAAGCTGAAGCTGAAGCAGCAAAAAGGAGACAGGAGGAATGTGTGCTCACTATAAACCAATATAGTGATCAATGCTTTGGGTCAGTGGGATCCATCATAAAAACTGACTATGTTCATCTTTAAACACTGTTTAAAAATGCAGCTAGTAATCAGCAATAGGATGTATAATGACTTAAAGAATATTAAAATGAGACTTGGTATGGTGATGTTAATATAACTTTACATAACTTACAGTGATTTGTGGTATGCTCATCTCTCCCACGGTGTCAAACTCTGTTTTCTTCATCCTCGCCTGAGAAACACTCTGTGCTGCATCTGCATAATTAAAAAGCTGCTGAATGTGATGTGACACTTCACAGCTCACACACTCCAATAGACACCATTGCATGGCTTTATATAGTAGCTCAAGGCAAGGCGAGAGGCACCGCATGTGGTATGAATGGAACAGCCTGAATGGATGCAAAACATTTCCTGCAGTTACAGAAAGATACGACCAAAAGTATTATTTTATAACAAAAGGAATAGAAATTGAACTTCCATTCTTAATCCTAATCAAGACAACAGCTGAGACAGAAATGTTCATGGACCACATAGAAGAAGTGCCACAGGGGCAAATGCAAGGACAATTGCCTACATAGCGTGATCCACCGACAAATTGAAGAAGTGGCTGATATTGGCACTAATCTTGGCAGCACAGGACCAGGCCCTAAGCACCAGATCAAGAGAGACTAAGGTGTCTACCATACCAGGACCACATCTGTAGGATGTGCAGAGATGCCACTGACACAGTGCAGCACATCACAACAGGGTGCAAGCTGTTGACTGGGAAGGCATACATGGAACACCACAACAAAGTGGCTGGAATATTGTATAGAAACAACTGCATCAAGTATGGACTGGACGTCCCAGGCTCAAGGTGGAAGACACCTACAAAGGTGGTTGAGAATGACAGAGCTAAGATCCTATGGGACCTCCAGATCCATTAAAGGCAAAATATGTCCCACTGGAGACAGCACCGGGGGCTGTAATGCCCAAACTGTGAGAGTGGCTCCAACAGATTTCAGACACAACATCTGAGACCTTTGTCCAGAACAGTGCGGTCCTATGAACAGCTAAGCTAATGAGCACAACCCTCAGGCTCTCAGACCTCTGGTAGAGAACCTGAGCTTGGAAATGTTGCAGTGACACTCAGAACTCTTCCTCACACTGATCAAACTGTGTCATGGATGAGAGACAGAACACATGTAGCTGTGGGTCAGAAAGAGAAGACAGAGAAGTGAAGAATTGAGTAAAAGCCAGCGACAGAAGTAATATAAATAGGAAACATGTGAAGGTTGAATATATTGTTTTTATAATTAAACAATTTGACTTTACTCTCAAAAGACCACACCAATAAATGAATATATTGAATCGAATAATATTCTGGATTGAATGAAGTAATGGGAGAAAGTGAAGTGTTGAAATTTCAGGGTTAAACATTTCTGAGTTGATTTCTACTCCCAGAGTGTAATTTTAACACTTTCTGATTTAAATGACATTAAGTGTGTGTAAATCAACTCTGCAGCGGTGTAATTAAGCTCCGCCCACCCATGCTTCACTACGGGGTATGTGCAATTAAGTCAAACTTTTATTACTATTATAGTAATGCTGTTAACTGCAGTATGTTCAATGAAACACCTACAGAGAATGTATGTATATATATATATATAGCCTTGTTTATTGCCAGGACTGAACAGCAAATTTGTAGCAAAGGTTAGCTAAGTTAGCTATCAGTTAGCTATAATTTATTCTGTGTATCTCTGAAAGCTGATCTAATTTTTGGGATTAATATGAACAATATGCCACCCTGTTATCATTCAGTCTAGGAACAGTATTACATTTGAAGAGTTTTCAGTTAATTCTTGTCACTCTTTGTCTTCATCCTACAACAAGAAATGGCCTCCCTGTTGTTGGTGATACATCTCCTTCCACCTGTACAGAAGTCTCCAAAAATGAGTGCATGTGATGCAGTAAGGTAGAAATAAGGTAATTCAATTATAAAGGTTATAATAATTTGTCATGTCATCTTTTTCACCACATGTGTAAATGAAGATTGTTTCCCATCTTGCACTAGCCAGTGAGAAGAATAATCACTGCTATATTTTCTTTATTATTCTTGTGTCTAATGTTAAGTTTCCTTATGTCTAATGCAGTTTGGAGGAGCAACTCCGCAACAGGGTCAGCAGCCATACCTCCTTGCTGTTGGGCACCAGAAGAGCAAGATTGACAGCTTCAACATCACCATGGATAAGAATCTTATCCCTCAGTGCACATTTTGAGCTCATACAGTGTTTCACATGAAAGTTTGTACATTGTACCTTCATTCACAATGTTTTAATATAATGGTAAAAAGGCATAAATAAATGTGTTTGAAAATGAATAATTATGTTTATTGGAGTTCTTCAGTTTTATAATTTAATATTTTCTCAGTGTAGATAGCTTAACACTTCAGAGAGTGAAACTAACACTACCTAAATAGTAAAAAATATTTTCTCTGAAGAGTGTGGAGCTATAAACCCACAAAAAGTGTTGAAATCAACTCTGTGGGAGTTAATTCAACACTCGACTTTTTGCTGTGAACGATTAGTTGAGTAATAACTACTTAATACAACACCTAAAAAAAGAGACTCACAAATATGAATTAAGAAGACAACCAAAGGCAACAAATAAAATAATGCACCATTTTTTAAAAGTTGAACTGAAAGAGATAAATTACCAAACAAATGTTGCTTGATACTTCCATCTCGTGTTGTGCACCATGAAAAAAATGTTCTTGGAATGGTCCTCACTGTCTTCATGTCAACACTTCATCTTCAATTATCAGACAAAAACATATTCTCAGTGTTGCTCTCTCAAACTGGTCAGCAGTACCAATAAGGATGACACATTATAAACTGGCAACAGAAAGAGCTGGATGTATGTGGTAACAGGGAGATGACGAAAATCTATAAACCAGAGCCTAAATTGAAAATGTTGCATGACTTATTCAGTTTTGTTGAGCAATAATCCTTAAAAGGTATAAATGGGGCTTTAGTTTTGGGAGGTGTTTCAAAAACAGACAGTGTAGATCCTAGTTCCTTAGGTAAACTTTTTTAATTTCAATCATTCATTCATTCATTCATTGTCTGCCTCTTTATCCTCCACATGAGGGCTGCTGGTACCAATCCCAGCTGACACACGGGGAAAGGCAGGGTACACCCTGGACAGGTCGGCAGTCCATCACAGGGCCAACATAGAGACGAACAACCATTCACTCACACCTATGGGCAATTAAGAGTGTTCAATTAACCGCTGCTGGATGTTCTGGATATGTGTGAGGGAAACCAGAGAACCCTGAGAAGATCCACACACATCCAGGGAGCGCATGCAAACTCCGCACAGAAAGGCCCTGGGACTAAGACGTGAATCCCAGCTGACATAGGGTGGAAGGCGAGGTACAACCTGGAAAAGGTCGCCAGTCCATCACAGGGCCCTTGTTCGTGAACTGGGTTCAAATTGTTTGTGCGCCAACATTTTATTTCAGCAGATAAATCTCTGCAACAACTAATAAAACCTCATGTTTAAAGGTCCAGTTTAACATTTGGGAGGGTTATTGGCAGAAAAGTAATATACTACCCATAAGTATGTTTGTATAAGTGTATAATAGCTTTATAATAAAAATTGTAAATAAAATTGTCTTCGAATAAGCCTCTATATCGACCTTAGCCAAGGCTCCACAAACATAAATTTGATGCATAAATCAACAAAGAAGAAGATAATGGCAGAGAGAGTGCAGGAGTGGTTATATTCTCTGTGGTACATGAAGGTTACTGTTGTTCCCTGATGGGTTTGAAAGGGAAGGGGTGAATGGAGGAGCCCTCTGTTTGCTACTTGTAATTACTTTACTTGCATAGTAATTTGTTAACTAGAGCCATACTATGATTTATAATCAACAGCAGCTTTATAAACAGTGTATAATTACCATGACTGGGGGTGGCCTCATATTTAATTTGTCTTGACCAAGTTTCATAATGATCGGAAAAGTTTCAACACTTAATAAAAATCCATTCATGGTCTTCTGTGTGTGTGTCTGTGTGTGTTCTCTGTTTGGCTCCGCTGTTTCATCATAGATCTGTACACAGCATAGTCGCACTCTCTCTCTCTCTCTCTCTCTTTACTCTCATTGTGTTGGTGGCCCATTAAAACCTCCATGAAGTTTTTACCGTTGCCTGTATAGACAACTCAGAACTGTGCACCAGTGATGCGAAGTTTGGCTCTGATTGCCTGAAATCATGTGCATATATTATCCACCCACCACCCAAAGTTAAATATTATTTTATTAAATTTGGAGACCACTGGTCACGCTGATATATCACGACACATCTACAGCCAATGTACTTTTAACCTCAAACTTGGATTGTTATGCTCCAACCTACACCTACTCACTGTCCAGGCTTTAGAACATTACAGCCACGTGATGGACTAAAGTGGAACAGCTTGATGTCAGTTTTCCACACGTAAACATGTAAATTTACCAAAAATCCCCGAAAACAATGATCTGCAGCAACCTTTTAGTTGAAACGTGTGTGTTTAAGCTATGATACCTGCCAAATGATTCAGATGGAAACACTCTCAGGATTCTCTTTACTGTTCTACAATCTGAATATAGGCTGTTACTGGTTATAAGCCCCGACAGCTGCCAACACACACACCAGAGGCCATGTTAGTCTACTGAGTCTGTTTCTCATTTAAAAAATAACAGCACAAGCACTATAATAAAAGGTAATTGGTTGAGGGGGTGGTGTGTGGGAGAACAGGAGCCAATGGATTGTATTCGTAATTGCTAAACGTGCTGCCACAGAATAATGAGACTGTTCCGATATTAAACACCCTTGGCAGTAGAGAACAATAATAAGAGCAGAGCAGTGAGCTTTAATAATGATACATGGTGCTGTGAATGAAAAACAGGCAAAGACAGCTAAAAATTGTAGACAATGCAAATGGAGATACCTGGAAACTATGATAGATAACAGCATGCTCAATTTAATCTTACTGTTGTTTTATGTAAACACATTAAAAAGAGCTGAGACACTTCCCTGATGCCTCAGAGGTTTTTACAACAGCGGGAATAAAAACAGCAAGCACTGCGTTACACAAAAACTGAGAGTCGTTCAAAATGTCCATCTTAAGGTGAACATCTGTATGTATTTACAAAGAGAACTCTGGCTAAAAAGTGCTTCAGACAGAGAGAGATAAGACCCGGGTTATAATTGGTCTGGCGTTTTCATAAGGGAGAGTTCTGCGAATGGACTCCAACATAACTCTAGAGCTAGACCTTCTCCTCCAGGACAGTAACGTCATACACACATTGTCTTACCCACTGCTCATTGTGAACCTCCTCCAGTGCTTACGTAACTTGAGCTGCAGTCTGGTTTGAGAAGTAAGGTACTTCATATAAACATCAACAGTTATGAACTTCCTGTCAAGAGGCAGATGTGTGATGGGCAGGATCCAACTGACTCACCATCTCGGAACTTGAGGGATAAATAAGGATCATGCACTTAGCGAGACTTGGGCAGTCCCCACCACCAAACCATACCAGGAATAAAAAATCAATGGTCTCACTACTGTATTGTAGACCTTCCCTTTCAATTTTGCTGCTATCCTTCTGTCTCTCATCTCCAACAACTCCTACCTGCACTCTCTTCTTCATCTTTGTCTGGGGATCGTAAAACAACCTGACACTCAACATCCATAAGACCAAAGAACTCATCATAGACTTCAGGATATAACAACAAATACATTATTATTATTATTATTATTATTATCATATTTTGTTTATATATATATATAATCAAATTAATGTGTGTCTGAACGTGTCTGAATTCAATTACTTTTTCAGTATGTTATGATTATATTTCCAGAAAGAATATGGTTATTTTTTGTGAAGCTGAGATGGATTTTCCATATGTCATTAAACGCATCATAGCTCCGTGGACCTGCTCTAATAGTATTGCTGGCCTTTCGTTGAAGCTGCCATTTCCTATTTGGTTATAACTTTAACTGACTGAACCTTTGGCGGGTTTTGAAGTAAGCTATGATCACTGCATTAACACCACTGATCGATCATGTTTCTGATCTCCTTCGTGTGCACTTTTCACGGCGATCGTTTGGAGAAAAGAAGGAAATTATTTCAAGAGGAAGACCTACACCGAAGAGGTACATCATTTACAGTAGTTCGAGTGTTAATGATAAATTGATAAAAAATTTTAGAAGTGGTGAGGACAAAACTGTTGATCATAAATAGAGCCGGGGACGTGTTCCCCGCGTAGCTGACACCTATGCTTATGTGGAAGCTTGTTTTTGTGTCATATAGTGGCTTGTGAAATTGCAGTTGCTGAGTGACATAACGGAAGATGTACTGCAGTACTTTCGCCAACAATAAAAGTCTTGTACAATTTTGTCCTCTGCGGTGGGCTTCTGACAAGTCCACACCACCTACAAAGCAGTTGTAGTCTAGCACAGCATTGGGCACAGACACAGCTTTTATGCTTTACACGAGCCTCTTTCAACCTCCTTTTGACAATGTGTCCAGGGAAGGCGTCATGGCCTGCCTCATGGTTTGCCTCTTCTGAACCACTAGGGCAGGCTATTGACCTCCATCTTTGGATAGCCAACCCGGTTAGTTCTGAAGGTCCCACAACAGCCAATTCCTCAAACAGGGCAGAGCTGGTGTAGTAGTTATCTACATAGAGTCTGTAGTCCCCACCGAGTATTGGAAATGGCAGAAGGTCCCATACAGAGGAGATGGTCAGTGGTGGACTCACTCTTCCCCTGGTACACAAAAAAATTTAAGTTGTATGCTATAAACACTTAATAACTCCACCTAGTGGGCTTGTCCTTCATGTACTGTTTCATACTGATGCGGGCCTTGGACGCCACCATTCTCTCATCAATACAAATGTTCTGAACAGCCAGACACTATCTCGGTGTATAGAGGCTTGATCTTGAAAAGATCTGAGGTGCTGAGAGAATATGATAGCTTAGCGTATTGCCATTCCTTTCTTCAGTAGTCAGAGCGCTGGTGTACAGATACAAGACCTATAAAAAGTCAGTCATGAAAACCCAGTCCAGCCTGCACTGTCTTAGCAGCATTAGCATTTTGTGTTGACAGTGCCTACTGTAGAGGTGCTAAAAATAGTCTGAAAAGTGAAAGGTGGAGACCATAGTGCTGTGGTGTCAAATGTTGGGTCTGGGGTACTGGCTGGCATAAATCTCAACTGTTTTGGCTTTGTGTCCTTCTCCTCTTTAGTATATAGAGGAAGGGGAGCAGAAGCACGCTGTCTCTTTACCACAGAGGTGCAGCTAGGCTGACGGAGAGATGCTGGAGCAGATGCATGGCGCTTGGCTACAGGAGCACCACTAAATGGGCCAGAAGTAGTGGATGAAGCTGGCATAAACACATCATCATCATCATCACTATCATCACTGTGGAGTGAGGGTAAACAAGCCATGTTGGTAAAGTAAACGAACTCTTTTTGAGTGTGCATTTACTAAATACAATGGATAGTAGATATGTTTTTCACTGGCCTAACAAAAATAGCAATATCAGGTAAGTAGGGGTAAGTGCTCCTCACCTCTGTGTGTGGAGTGGGGAAGGATGATGTAATGTTGGAGCATATCTGTGATGAGCAGATGTCGATGGCTGAGAAGTTGATGTGCACTCAGCATCCTCCTCACTGTGGAACCAGAGGAAAAAATAAAAATAAATAAATATAACTCATTTAGTGTCATAACATTTTGAAAATGAAATGCAGGTGTCTAAAGTCCAAACCGACAATAGCAGCAACAATAGGAAGTTAGCAGATGAAAATGAAAAATGGACATATGCTGATTTTGTGTTTTTGTTATATGCCCATATTTGCTTGGAGTTTGACTTGTATTTTATTTAGATGACAATGTTTGGTAGAGGCTTTTAGCTGAGATTTCCCCATCATGTTGGTATGCTCCATGTTGGGATTGTGCTTCCTTAAATCACCTGTACTGCACGCATCTCGCATAGCCCCGTTCCTTAATCAAACTTCCACAACTCTTTCCTACATCTTCATGCTGTGGCTGATTTTGACTTCTTCTCTATTCCTCAGCCATTTTCACACTCTCCAAGATTGTGTTTCAATCAAAACTATTCAAGAGTACAAATGACTATGTTTATTAAATCGATTGCCTAGCTGCTTCAACGTAATCCATATAAATGTCATGATTGCTAAAATTAGAACCCAAAAGTAGGATTGCAAATAAACAAAAAGACTAAACACAAACAAACTGAATACAAACATGTCAAAATAATCCAAGAAATCAGGAGATGTTTAGGCTAAAACATAAACAGAAAAATACCTCAAGAAGCTGAAAAATGGTGAACAGGAACCAGAACACATGGAAACAAACAGGACCAATCGACCAAGACACTGGGGAGCACAGAGAGGGGGAGGTAATCGACCACAGGTGAAACTAATCAGACACAGGTGAATCACATCAGGGCATGGTGGACAATCAGGAGGGAAAACAGAACAAAAGTTAAACTATATGAGGTGCAGAACAATAAAATAAAACACGACACAAGGAAAACTGAATTCTACAAACAAAGAAATAAAAACCCAGAAAGAACACTAAAACAAAAAGTCAAAACTGAATAAAGGTACGATAAAATGGGCCTGGAGTTACCCAGGGGTAATGGTTTGATTATATAAAATAGATTAGATCAGTATATGTTGAGAAATTGTAAAGCAAAATATGTGCTTGCTTTGTACTGGACAGTCTGAAATGCAGAGGCTGAACACACACACACACACACACACACACACACGCACAATACATCTCACTCTTCATGGGTTTAACTGGCATTAAAATTAAAATGATTTAGAATGCAAAATTATTTCGTACATTAAATGAATGACCTTGCAGCTTTAACTTAATCCTTCTCAGGGGGACAGTCCTCAATCTTATTAAAGCTGTGACCTGCACAATAAGGTGGATTAATAATTGCCTATTTTATATCTATCAATCAATGGTATTTTAAGAAACCTTGTATGAACCCACCACTAAAATCTCCATGCCCTGAGCCTCCAGGCAGTTTGCAGTGGGAGTGGGGAGGGACTTGTTTGTCAGCTTCTTCTTTAGGTCTTCACTGACCTCCACATGTGAGGTATGGAAAAACACATTGTCCCTGATGTGTGTAGCCAGCTATGGCATTACTACACAGGGGTGATGGTGGCTGTAGACTCCCTATAAGACACTGCTGTTATTGGATTTTCTCTCCCCAAAGGTCCAGGACAGCGCTCTGTCCTCTTCTTGCCCGATGCAACGTTGTGAAGGTCGGTTGTCATTGAAATTCTGCCAATGTACCGACATTGTTACCAGAAATGGAGGAAAGCTGCTGTATGTACACATCCCCAGTAAGCAAGGGAAGCAACAAGACTGTGAGGGCAGAAACTGAGCAAGGAAGTTGCACTTCTTACTTCTGAACATATGTCTGTCTCACTGGATTCAAACTGCTGGACTGCAGGCAGGTTGTTGGCTGAGGTTTCCTCAAGCATTAGCCCCAGACGAGTAGTCGCTGGTTCTAGTTACTCAAGAAACACAGTGATGGAAGTGACGTTACGTGAAAAATGGTGTAAATGCATCATCAAATGCAAACCATAGCTACTGTCGATGTGCACACACTTTAAAGTACATATTCTAATCCAAAACATGTCATGTCACATGTGCAGATTTGTGTGAAGGCAGCTATGCCCACTACTATACCACCATTGCTACAGAAAACAAAACAATCAAACTGGCTGCTGGATAACAAGTATTGTGGAAAACAGTGGCGCACCAGGAGGAAGAGAAAGGATAAGACATCATATATATTTCAGAAGAGAAAATGTAGCCTTAAATGATAAGGATTTATCAGTATGTCCACTCAAAGTGAACTGTTTGTACATGTACCCTGTGTTTGTACTTCTCTATGAGTCCTGAATGTACAGTTTTGTTTTTCCAAACCTATATGCAGTTTCCACATGACAGATATCCCAAATGTCCATCCTGAAGCGGTGAAGCAGTGAAATTTGTGCACCTGAATAAAGCAAGCTTCCTTCCTCTGTGTTTGTTGTATCCAGTTTTTGTTTTTATTGACTGAGCACCAGCTTATCATCACTAAATGCTGACTCCCCCTGTTTCTCCACACTATGCATTTTTATTCTGGTCCTAAAAATCTATGTATTTCAATGAATCATGCCATGCTGAAAGTGAATAGAGAGGCTGAGTCAAATTTCACCTCGGATTTATTCACAATTTCATGCCGTTTATTCACTGTTGATATGCAAAGGCTTAAGAATGATGCTGACAGGTTGGAGACTTTGGTCAATACTAATTGCAGCATGAAGCATGTGTGGATTTGTATTCCATCTAATGGTCCTTCCCTCAAAATAATAACCACTTCTACATAATCAGCACTTTTTATTCTGCCTTCGTTTTCCTTAATAGCATCCACTTTTGTTGCAATTGAGGTTATTCTGCTCCGACGGCAGAATCACTTCTCGATGGTTTCCTTCCAATTACATTCGGAGGTCCTGTACCTCCCTCCTGCCTTTTATTAATGTTCATTTCCCCTCACCTCTCCTTCCCTGTGCACATAAGTGCTTGTAAAGCAATAAAAATATATCTTTTCTGACTCTGTCACCCTAGCGATGTGTCCACTGGAGGAGCTAAGTAGTTAATTGTAAGGTTTTACTACTGTTTTTGTTGCGATATGCCTCGTATACGGCTTAGATTAAACTAATTAACACCAAAACTCTTACAACTTACTACATAGATGCTCACTGGAAGCAAAGCTGCTAATGAGCTGAGACAAGACTTTTAACTTCTTGTTAATGTTGATAGCCCTTCATAAGCCATGAAAGGACCGGCTCCCTCGAGAGCATGTGTGTGGCTGTGTGGCCTAGTATGGCATGCAGTTCAATACCAAATCTTTACCAGATCTTGGGGCAGGTATGATCAGCTTTGGTAGCCTGCAGTAAAACTGTCCATGTGGAGAACTAAAGAGGCAGAAATGATTGTCTGAAATGCATTAGGTTTTCTGCTTTTTAATTCATCTGCATTCATATGCAGACGGCTGTTAATAAGAAATTGGACAAACACTAAATCGTTTGGGGAAAGAGAATATATGATCTTACGTGTCAATTGCAACTCCAATTTCACATCTCACATTGCTCATCAGACTGTAAATGGCTTACGGTTAATGGAAGTCTTGGCCTGAACATCTGTTGTCTACATGGGAAGCCCCAAAATACTGGCTGTTACCCCAGAGGCTGTTTCGTCACCAGACAATAACCGGCTGCTTCAAAGATTGTGTTTAAGTTAATAATGTTAATGTGTCAGGGCACTGTCACTCTTTGACCCAACCCACTTGCAAACTGTATTATTTTCTAGAAAACTGGCGCCAGCAGGGCCGGATGCAGGAAAACAAGTTCAGGAGAATCCATTGGATTCCAGAGTTGTCTAATACCACCATTGTTAATCATGTGAGATCTGGTGAGTCTGTACGACAAAGCATTTTTTCTCTATTTTGATGGTGATGAGTAAACTATGTGTGATGCAGATAACAAAAGTTATTGCTGCCAGAATGAAGTACTTAATATCTGATGAGATCAACCCTAAATATTTACACTGAGTAGATTATTTTGCTCATAAAAGTCATTAGAAGCTACATTAAAACACTCAAAGTATATCTTAAGGCAAACCAAATCTTTTGTTTACAAAAGCGTATTACTTATTGTATTGCTTCTTTGTGTATTTAATCTGTGTTTTTTGTGTTATATAGTGTTACTTTTTGTTACCCATCTTGTATTAAAATCATTTCTCCTGAGAACTGTTCTTCTTAGTGGAGTCATTTCCACATTATTTTGTTGCTTGATTTACTACAGAAGACATGAGAGTACTTCATCTTTTCTCAAGCTCACTAAACATTGTTTGCACCATGTTTGTTTAAGATAACAACTTGTGCTCAAATGGGGACTTAAGTGAAGTGTCAGTGAATACACTGTGGTTAAAATGGTCACTTGTTGCTCTCAGACATGCACTGAAGTCGAGACGTGTGCACTGTGACGAGGCTCCACCCTTCTCCTGACATCATCCTGCTGTTGAGAACGTGTGTGACTCATAGATTGGTCGTACAGTATGTGAATGCCAAACTCATGAGACAGTCTGGAGTTATCTGGCACAGGTTTGGTTTTCAGTGTCTGTACAGACAGGGTGACCTCACTGCTACACCAAGTAAAATACAATCCACTCTCACAACTGTGGTCGAACTAACATTAGTAAAGCTTCTGGGAAATGGATAGAAGTCACTTTTAAAATTAGCCATAAGAAATACATGTATTTTTCTTTGGAACAAGATGTGTATTATGTGTGAGGAACTAACTGAATACTTGAGGCCACAATTTGATGCTGTGTGTTTTACTGAGAGACTGGGTGTGTGTTTTCATGCGTTTGTTCCAGGACCACATGGTTTGGCTTGTTTAACACTGTGTGTGTGTGTGTGTGTGTGTGTGTGTGTGTGCGTGTTTGTGTTTGTGTTTATCTGCGCGCTCCATCTGGGAACCATTAGAGAGAAATAAACTCAGCCTCCACCTCACATGTTCATAACTTCCCCTGTTAATTGGGGGAACTGATTATTTCCAGTTTGTGCCTGGGGTAATTGAATGAGACTGCAGTGACTTGGCAGCAGGTGTTGGAACTGCCAGTGAACGTGCCAGCATGTCTCAGGTGAGGAGGTGTTCTTCATTTTCTGCCCAGCTACAGTTTTCAGTACAGTCCTGCTCACACTGGAACAAACAGGGGATTTTATTATACATTAGATGGGTGGTACGCATATTATGCCCAAGTAAGACTTTTCCATTTCTGTCTGTCTGTGTTCCGTCTTGACTTTAGGAAAGGAAAGGAAAGGAAAGCAACTTTATTGTCATCATACTGGTATTGTATAACGAGATGTCGAGGTCAGATGGAGGGTTGATCAAAGAGCCGCTGCGACTGAGCGCGCCGCCACAAGGGACCAACCTGACCGAATGTAACTAACATTCTAACTTGTTTTGATGGTGGGAGGAAACTGGAGAGCCCAGGGGAAACCCACGCAGACATGGGGAGAACATGCAAACTCCACACAGAAAGGTCCCAGACCAGGAATTGAACCCAGCACCTTCTTACTGTGAGGCAACAGTGCTAACCACCACTACTAACCACTGCGCCACCATAACGCCCCTACTTTAGTATTGTTACATCCTTCACAACTGTGAGTTGGGGACAAAGTTGCTCCACAGAAGAAAAATCCTGTGGTGTTTAAGTGGGGATTGACAAAATCATCAACTTCAAGTACATTCTAATTGCCCTTTAGTTCTAGATACACCTGTACAACTATACTTTTACATAAACGTGTGATCAAGCAGTCACATGGCAGCAACTCATTGGATTAAGGCAAGTAGACATGGTCAAGACAAGCTGCTGAGGCTCAAACTGAGCATCAGTATCCTCTATAGGTACATATATAATAACTATAGAGGTGGCTGAAGATTATAGGAATTAAACTGGAATGTGTTTTCTTGGTCAAAACCAAATAACTAAATGAGAACATCTTAATCCTAAGGATTTAAGAGTTCAATTTGAACAAAAAAATGTACAGCAATAAATGTTCTGCACAGACGGAACACAAAATAGATGTGTGGAGGTTAAATAACAAATGAACAAGTGAAGGACATCATCTCAACAAACACACACACACCTCGCACAGGCTACAGATCACAGTTCTGAGGAAACCCTGTCTGTCCCAGAGGACGTTGTCACTTCTGGTGTTAATTTACCAGAGACAGTGTTCAATCCCACATTCATCACATGGAAGCTGCCAATAGACTATATTATGCACGGTCACTTCCTGGTTTTCAGTGAGTTCGCCCAACTATTTCCAGTAAGCTGTCAGCTGAAGATGAAGAGATGTTCTACATTCGGATTATGAAGAAGTTACCAAGACTATTCAGTGGCCAATTATAGAATTTAGCGGAGGCTGCACAGAGCGATGCTGCAGTGCAGGGGCGTCACTAGGTTTTAAGGACAGGGGGGGCTTAGCCCCCAGGAGATGCACAGAATGTGAGCGAACGTTTAATTTCACAAACAGCTAACAAAAACTGAGAAATGGCACGTTTTGGACAGATTTAACAGAGATACTTTACTGTGCAAATGTTTTAGGCCACCATTACATTTTTAACACAGTACAACAACAAACACAGGAAGTACTGTATGTTTACAGCATTAACAACAACAACAAAAAGAAAAAAATCCACATAGTTACAGTGCCGTATTTAACCAATGCTTCTTATTCATTAAGAGCCCACATGTATTAGCCAAAACTGTATGCAAAAAAAAGAGCACTGTGTTCTCAGAAAGTACACCATTTTAAAATAACATGGCTACAATTGGCAGCTACTTGGTGGGTGGAAGCATCAAAGAATGTCGTCTGTTTTTAAGGGTGGCAAAGGCGTCTATCACTCTATTGTGATTTAGGTGCTGAAGCTCCTCTTTTTCAATTGACATGACTGCAAGACTGTGAATGCCATGACTTTCACTCACAACACAATAATTGTTTACTCCCAAATATTTTGAAGTCACACAGAATATATTTTGGGCACATATGTGACTAAAATGGTTGTAATTTTAAGCCCTGAAAAAATATAACTTAATTACATAAATTACAGTTATATTAAGGTACTCTTGAAAATATTTGGGCCAGGCTAATTTGGCTTATACATCACTCTCTTGTAGGGATGCACGATATATCGGCATTAATATTGGTATCGGCCGATGTTCGTCATTTTTTAACATATCGGCATCGGTCCAATGAGTAAAACTGCGCCGATTTTAACAACCGATGTTAATACCCGTCTATTTGCTGTTTGTGTATGTGTGTCGGGAAGGGGAGGCCATGCTGCATTTCTTTGAACATGTTACAGTGACGCAAGTGCAGCACAAGGTGTGTGTGTGTGTGTGTGTGTGTTGAGGAGAGATAATGTCAGCGGTGTGGGCGTTTTTTCAGGGTGTCGATAGAAGATACGCGAAAAGCATTATGCAACACTTGCAAAGTTGAGATAGGCCTGCAGTCATAGGCCTAATGACGCCACTGACTCTCCTAAATAAAAGCTCAAGTTAAATAAGTCTTGTATGGTGCACTTGGACTGAAATGTTTCATATTTCATATTCATATTGAGTTCCATAAAATTCCAGGACTGTCTGCATCACAAATTACTCTATCCTGTGAAATCCTTTAGACTCACCTTTCCAGTAGAGGTTTCTCCCCTCTCACTCTCTCTGCTCCTCTGCCCTGACTCCTACAGGTCAATAGGGGTGGTGGAGTGATTATTATTATTACTACCGTATTATCATTATTATTATTATTATCCACATAATCATACGTGAATGAGCTGTTTCACGGTGTGCATCTGATGCTGGAGCTGATGCTCCAGAAGGAAGTCACCCCAAAGATAATATGAAGAGTGCACACCTAACTCTATAAACAACCAGGACCTTCACATTGCATTTCGGACTAACTAGCTAGCTACTGTAAGTAGCAGAGTTCTTTTGGAGCTGAAATGTAACTTTTGACCGCAAACAATAAAGGTAAGACGTGCACAGAGATATACAGCACGCATCTCACGCTGCCTCCTGTACAGGGGGCTCTCGGCTACAGAGTGTGTAAGCCAGGTTTTTATTTGTCAAACAGGGAGCATTTGGCAATTACGTGGGACTTTCTGCTGTTAGCTGGGGGGCTGCAGCTAACTTATTGTTACTATCAGCAGTGATACTTACTCTCTTGAAAAAATGTCGTATATCCATTCTTGTTCACGTTCTTCTCCTAATGCTCCTCTAGTCGGTTCTGTGTGCTCCGCTCCCGGTACACACACTGCAGGTACCCAGGTACCGAGTGCAAGCTAGGTTGCAGGGAAAACGTGGACTGGATTTCAGTGATTTGGGCGTGCTCTATATGAACAAGTGGAATAGACTCGATAACGACGCACTGACTCTGACTCTCTACCGCTTCCATAAGGGAAACTAAGATTTATGATCACATTTAAGTTAATAATAACTGGTTATATGATTATTTATCTAAACTCAAATTCTCGCCACATTATATTGAATTTGTCAGCACTTTTTTGTAAAAAAAAAAAAAAAATCTTTTTTTTTATAAATGAACATAAAATTATTTAGGGGGGCTTAAGAATATTTTAGGGGGGCTTTAGCCCCCCTAAAATAGGCCTAATGACGCCACTGCTGCAGTGCTTTGTTGTTGTCCTAACCCTGTTGACCTTTTTCATTTGAGGATATTCTAAATCCCTCAGGACTAACAACTAAAAGACAATGAAAGTGTTTTCCATCGACATAAGTTTTAATTGCTAATGCTACTTTAGAAAAGTCCAAGTTTCCATTATAATCCAGAGGCCGGGCAACACGTATGAGTCTAGATATATAATTAATTAGTGTTTCCTTCTAAAACAATATTCAGTACTAAGTCTGTCTAAATTATAAAGGCTACTTTAGTTCAGTGTAATCAGTTGGACGTTGACTTTATTTGCATTTTTTTCTTGTCCTTAGGGCAGGAAGAATGAATAAAGAAATATATAGTCACCTTAGAAACAAAAGGAAAGAGTAATGGATCAGTAATTACCCCTGGTGCAGAGGTAAGTCTGGAAGGTTAATGTTCCCATCTAAACTGAAAATGTATTTGTTTTGTTGCTGAAATCAATGCTGAGAATGAGAAAGAATGAGAGCATGCAGCAAACACCAAGCCTGGGGAAATGAAGGCTGAAGAATTCTCAGTGGGAGGCTCTTATTATGGCAAAGAAAAGGAGCCAAGCACTCACTGTCATGCTGACAAATGAGAATGGGTGAAAAGGAAGAAGAAGAAAAAACACACTATGTGTTTTCCATCACCGTTGACTATATTTGTCATCAAGATCAATCACAAGAACAAAGAGGCAAGAGAGAAAGAGTTGACTGAGGAGAAATCTGTGCCAGTCTTTGTCTGTCACCTCATCACCGACGCTTTAGATGCTCTTTCATTCCACTTCCAATTTAAGAAAACAAATAGAACCAGCTTCAGATGTACAGACTGAAGTTAGATTGTTCAAACAGAATCTCCAAAACAAGAGGCTGACGAGGAGAAGAAGAGAGCTGTTGTAGGAGAGAAGGGCAGGGAGGGAAATACACTTCATCTGTGTTCTTTAGAGATACTATCATTACAGGCAGCTTGAACTCTGACCCTTTTCAAGATTTTGTGATGAAGAGCAGTGTGTTTCTGGTCAACAGGTCTTCTACAATAAATGATGAAACAAAGACTCCCTGCCACAGTTACTGCAGTGGAGCAACAAAAGCATTGTTCATAACTGGTATTAAAATCTAATATCAGATTTTTAAAACATGTAAATGTGTTTATCTGACCCAGTTTTCTCAATGCTTGACTAAACACAGAATTACTACTGCACAATTACGATAACTACAACTTCTTTTCTTTGGCTAGTATAACTGTGTTTGTTTACCTTGACAGTTTGGACTTCCTGTAATCTTCCTCAGAAGTGTCACGTGACGTTGCTGTGACCTCCGGTGTCACACTAACGCACACAGCAGGTGTTTAAAACGCAGAGGATCACACAATGCAAATGCATCCCAGTATAAAAGTTATTTTAAAATGAGATAAATGTATGTTCCAGCCACTTCAATCGTGGAGGAGAATCTATGTAGCCTTCAGTTTGCATCAAAACTCAAAACATATTAAGTTTGTCCATTGTGGGCTATTGTAAAATCATGGTGGTCCAAAACGGTGGCCTTCTGATATAAATGTAAATGACTCATTTAATCTTCAAAATAAAAAAACTACACTCAAATGTGGGTCATTTTAATCATCATTGTTCACATTATCAAAAATGTGTTTAGTGTGTTAATAAAAAAACATCATTTTGAGGCTTTCATCAGTGTTTCTGTACGTGCTAGACAGATGAGCCGATTAAAAACACATTACTTTTACTCTCCCTGTGGGGACAGATAGTAGCTTTACAGTAAATCTTTACTATATATGCTTTGAAATATCCCTCACAGTGATATTACTCCACACAAATCCTTCATTTCTTTTTCTACCCTCAGTTGTCCTCTTAGATATTAAGCGTGGCTCCATCTCATTTTAAACCGATAAGGTGTTTATGAGAGATGTGTGTTTTTCTATTTGCAGTGACCTGCAGTGTCGCCGGCCTATTATCATTACTCTTCATCTGCTTCTGTTTCATATCCACATCCACTACTCTGCTGCTCTGCACACACACACAGGCAGCTGTAATATCCTCCAGCGCTGCTTCTGCTTCTCCCCTATCTGCTTAAATGTCAAATGACCAGCAAGTTGTCAACCACGCAGGCTGACCTGTCACTCATCCTGTCCACTTACATAGATCTCCCCACACACTCATCCACAGTGTATGCTGTTGTTGCAGACCTGGGGGTCACTTTGATTTGAAATGGACACCAGGGTTGATTGATCCTGTCTGAACAGACAGCAGACAGTGATCTGTTCCTCTGCTTTCAAACAAAGTGAAGAGACACTTCCTCACATCTGAATGCACAGAGATAGAGTGACGTATTTGTGCTGTGAATATTAAAGGTCAGCACAGGTGGTCATCTTCACACACTGTGCTCACTTACTGAAAGAAGACCTAGTCAAGAGGGAACTGTATTTTCAAAATAGACCATAAGGGACAGCATGTGTTTGACATCTAGCACATATAATCACAGAAGAAAACTAAGAAATGACTCATTGATTATAAAAGAACAAATCTATAGCTGATACTGTGATAATTAAAGGCCAGGATGTGTCAGGTTTTGCTGTTGCGGGATTTAAATGCAGACACTGGGGTCCAATCACATTGTGAACAGAAAGTAAAACAATAAAAAAAAGTCCTGAACTTGCTGGTTTGAGCCACATTTGCATCATCACAGTAAAGTGAAAAGCATTGAAAGTCATTCCTGTTCATGCTGAGCCCTCGCAGCCTTTTGCACTCAAGCACTTTGCAAGTGACGTCAAAACTTGTCAAAGTTAGGGGGAACATTGAGATCCGGCCTGGGTTAAATGCAAAGAAGAAGATCTGAGTGTCCAAACTTACAGATGATGATGGAAGGAAGAAACACCATTATCCAAACTTGAAGAAATAAAGCAGGAACACGAACGGAACACAAAGAAACAGAGCATAATCAAATAAAGAAGCTGGGCAGCATAGAGGTGGAATACCCTGGGTGGGGGGGGGGCGGAGCAAATGAGACTCAGGTGTATCACATCAGGGCTTGGCAGACAATTATGTGAGGGGACATGTGTTTTTTGAGGACAAACACAAAAAACTAAAATTTGAAACCCAACATGTAGAACAGAATTAAATCTAAGTAAGTCCAATTTTTTGGAGATTGAAATAGTAAAGTATTAAAACTATTTGGGTGTAATCTTTAGTAAAATCGACTCTTACAAACACATGTCTGTACTGTAATGGAAGTGAAACTCCTCTAATATGAAATCTGATGTGATGAAAATGTGTAAATGGAACTACTGTTCAGTGAGTTGTGTAGCGGCAATTGAGAAACTAACTAAAGAGAAGGGCTGTAAATAATGACTGGGAAACCATGTGAATATGATGAGGCCGAAGCCCCTGTGGCTTAACTTTGTGTTGTTGTTTTTTGCATTAATGTATAATTCTTTATTGTACATTTATACTATCATCTTTTCATAGAGCCATGACAATATGTTAAATTGCAGTGCACTAACCACAGAGAAGAAGGGAAGACACGAAGACTCAACATAAGATGATATGACACATGTAGAGAATTTGCCAAAGGGCATTTGGCAGTAGTGTGTGTGTGTGTGTGTGTGTGTGTGTGTGTGTGTGTGTGTGTGTGTGTGTGTGCGTGTGTGTGTGTGTGTGTGTGCATGCATATGTGTGTGTGTTCCCTTTCTACAGCCTAAAATAGACAAACAGCTCGTGTAGGTGTTTGCGTGACACCGTCACACACAATGTAGTCAGTCTACCTTCAGTGGCCTCAGGCTGATTTACTGCTGCACTCATCTTCATGACTGAAGAATAAAAGTGCTGTGTTACTTCATTTCAGCAAATACTGTCACACATGCAAACCTTACAAACTGTACAAAAAAAAAAAACACACGTAGCCTCACGTGAGATACAACATAGAGACACACATGTTGTGTTGTCCCCTGAAAAATATCCCTGCATCTGTTTGCTTGTGAGTGAAAGAATGTATTTTTTTCCTATTCCAAAACTTATTATGGATACATATTTATATGCATACTTATTATATGTGCACACTTGCATGATAGAACAGCAAAATCAGCTGCAACCGTGTGTACAAATCCATCATACCATGTTTTGGACTCACAATGGACCACACTGAGAGAGGATGATGATGCTGTTATATAAAATAACCCAGTGTTCCTTTATCATTGGATCAGGCCCGTTCATGCATCCCTCCATCCAGCTCATTCATTCCAACATTCAAAAATGAATAGGGAATTTCATTGCATTGATTGAAATGCAAACAGTTCCCCCTAGTGGAGCAAAGAGGGATTGGAATTAGTTTCCCACCATAAGCAAAAACTATATAAATATAGATAGTGAAACATGAAATACATTATCATAAATGTTGAGCGCGTCTAACAATAAAAAACAAAAATAATCCTTTGGATTCCATTTTTATTTATCATCACAATTATTTAACAGCATTTTCAGCCTGTTACTTTGAAATGGAGGAACAGGCAAGAACCAGCCTGGTAAGTCAGCCAAACAGATTAATCGGTCGGCGTCTAACCTAATTCTCCCTCATGGCTATGCCGGCAGCGAGGGATACATAAAGTGTGATAGAAAAGAGTGTGTGCAAATTGTTTTCTAAAGCACTCAAAGTGTTTTCCAAGTCTAGGATTATAGCATTATATAAACACAGAACTTTTATCTTGTTTGCCACCAGTTGAGATATTATTCTGTGTGGTTTTCTTGACTGTATGTATCTCAGGGCTAGTAAATTAAAGCTGAACTGCTACAATGAATGGGAAATATGTGACAGTGAGCTACATCTCAACAATCAACTCAAACCTGTGCTTATTATTGATCAATTTTCAGCATACACAATGATTTTAGGGAAAAGAATACAGTACTTACTACACATTATTCACAGAAGCTTTTGTGTGTTTATCCAGCTACTTCATTTGTCGAGCTTTATTTGAGTGAAACAAACATCCAGTTAATTTTATAAATATTTTCATTTCAATTAATCACAAGTCCCCCCCCCCCCCATTTGATTATATACTCACACATTCAATGAATCCTTATCACTACAAAACATCAAAAGAAGGCGATCGGATAGAGAGGCATTCTTCATTCACATAGCTTATTATAGGTTTTTACAGTACGTCACTCTGGTCCTGACAAACACGATTAAAACCTAATCTATGTAACTGCAGACGGAGCATTTTGATGCCGACCGCGTACAGTCTTCCAAATCTCAACTCGGTAAATGAGACACCACAGACAGAAAGATGCACATAACATTAAAAAACCTTCTCAAACAGATAAGGCTCTTCCAAATATCTTTAAAGAATATTAAAGATGCAGGCTGATTTACATTCGTTCCAGGGTATAATTAAAGAAGTACAGTTGTGTGTGTTTAGTGCAGAGTTGGACCAAGGATGTTGATAACATAACTTACTGCTGAGGAGAGGCAGAAAATACACATTATCATTAATGTCTGAAATAGTTACTTTAAATACTTTAAAAAGGCACCAACATCATTTCCTCAATAAGGTGAATCATATTCAGATAATTAGCTGCTTTGTACAGCTTAGCTTTTATATACTTTATACTACATAGAAATGTAGCATTAGATGGACCAGCTGCTCTCATACCTGATAGTATTAACAGATCATCATTTAAGGACAATTACCATCCATCACGACCGTTCTCTGTTGTTAGCTTCTGACAAGGCACTTTTGAGATTTGAGAATCTGCGTCTTATAAAGCGTCTCTGATCAGCGTCCCTGTTCCGAGCCAGTCCCGGCGTGTCAGTTCTGTCCGGATGTAGACTCTGTGAACGAACCACCCTCGATGACCGCCTTGGCTTAGCAGCGATCCCAGGGAACTGCTGTGTGTACAGACGTTCTGTGTACTGAAGCTCAGGAGTAATTAGTCTCTCACATTTTGCTCTGGTTTCTCTGTCGATGTGTGGGTTGACGTTATAGCCCTGAATAACAGCTGCTCCATACTGAAATGGCTTCAGTCCAGCATCTTTTACCTGCGACGGGTCCACTGCCCTTCCATCTTTTAAGCAGGTGTTTGCCAGGCTGTTCCGGAGCTCTCTCAACTGAGATACTTCCCTCACCATTTGCTCTTCACCAACCAGGCTGTTCACTTTGTGCCAGAAAGTGGTGTTAAAGTGCAGGTAAATCCTCCAGTCCAGGGCATTCCACTTCCTGATTTTCTCTGCTGTGTTAGCTGAAAGAGGCCGACGAGTTCGCTCACTGCGACTGTTGAGCTTAAAGGAAACCACGTCATCCAGGGACCAGCAGAGGACATGCCTCAGCAAGATCATTGACTCGTCAAAGTAGTCAGAAATAAGAATAAGGTGGAATTCCCGTTCAACGGCAGCAATAACCATTCTGGTCCTGTCCTCCAGGTCTTCAGCATCAGCTGTAATGTTGTTGTCAAAACCAAAGTCAAAGGCTAGGATATTGTGAGCATAGTGGTTGTTGATTACTGAGGAGTTGTAGCTTCTCCAGCTGTTTTCTAGGAAGTCGTCCAGGTTGTTCATCTTATGAAAGGCTTGAATGCTCTTGTAGTAAATGAAGATGGACTCCATCATGGCCACGGGATTTCTCAGGATGGAAAAGTAGAAGGAATCCTCAGGCATCACTTTTGCCACCTGTGACATGAGAAAATATTTATTTTAGACACTAAGTCTTCGTCTATGATGATGCTGTGTCCACAATAACAGTTTTCAACCACTTGTAAATGAACAAGAAAGTTCTCAATAATGTTGCCCAACAGCATGGATCTAGCTATTATTATCTATTATGCCTCAATGTTGGGTTTGTAAATGGAATAATCTGGAGATTATTTTGAACCCACAGCAAATGCAGTTCTGCCTCACCCACACATGGCCCTTATGATGAGCTCAGACTACAGGAATGTCTGCAGATTTGACCTATATTTGCCCCCATCACCCCCACCCACACCGCCAAGGAATTGGAGGATGGTTTGACTGAGCCATTCTTCCAAAACTGCCCACACTACTGTGTGTGGCTGCATAACAGTCAAACATGTTTGACATTAAATTGCAGTGGCACTTTTGAGGTGGGCAGCTGAGTTGGAGGAGAGGCTTGCCAGTATGTGACAAAATATAAGATAAACTGAACTGACTTTGTTTTGCTTCTCTTTTTTTGAGATTAGAGATTATCTGTGAAGATTCCCCTCTGGTGCGTAAAGCAACCAGATCTTTCAGGACTTTAAATCTCCTGCAGTCTGAGGCCAGCATTAAGGGCTCTTGCGATTTATCCACACTTTCAAATTCCACATGTAAAACTTTAAATTGTGCAGGACAAAACAACAGTATGACAAAGCTCACCTCGGATTTTTTGAACCTCATGTGATTGCACATGATGTGGAACTCCCTCACACTTCTGCTGCTGACACCTTCCACAAAATGCGAGGCAAAGAAGAACGGGTAAAACAACTGGCTGTGTTTGTTCAGAGGGAGGGCGAAGGTCAAATTCCTGCTTTCGCCATAGCGATACAAGATGTTTAAGATGGTGCTGCTGGCTGTTTTGTGTGTCTTCAGGAAAACGATGTGAGACTTTGGTTGGCAGGTTGCTTGTGCGTGGGCTGCGCTGTGGAGGTGATCCTTGAAAAAAGTGAATGGAGTGGGAGTGTTGGGAAGCCTTCTGTCTCCCCGTGTGGTTAAACCTGTCCTAGTACGGTGTAGGGCCAAAGAACCTGGAGGCCCATGTTTTGGCAGAGGCGGCTTTCCAGGTGACACTTCTCTTGAAGCAAAGGTCTCGGTATTATCCCCGTGTCTCCGCAGAATATTTCCAGATGGCTTTTCGTGGCCCCCATTCTGATGATGAAGATCTGAAGCCCTGTCACTCTGCGCTGATCTCAGCACGCCTTGCTTCCCTGCCAGTAAAGTCTCAGAATGCAGGTCCTCCCAAACATTTTGTGGAGCAGGAAACAGGTGGTCATTGTTGACAGTGAATCTCAGATGTGACAGCCCCGTTGACTTGTCACTCCTACAAGACAACATAAACACAGTCAGTACGATGCAAAAATTCTCATGGCACGCAGCATGTCTGCATCATGGAACTTCTTGGCCTTCATTCGGGCTCCACATTATGAGATTTGAGCAGGGACAAAAATGAGCAGGGCCTCGATACAAAGTGCCCTTGAAATATCTGACATTGTCCATGAAATCCACCTGACGGGAGCTTTGAATGCATAAGAAGCTCACACAACTCCCAACCCTGTAATCCTATAAAGGTTTTTATAGGATTACAGACTAGGAAATATGTTACAGATCATGGGAAATTATTTCTAAAAATATTAGTTTAAAGCGTTACTGCATAATTCTTAAATATAAACAAATGTCTATTACACTGACACAACTGTCATACTCGCAAGAGCTGCTGTTGTATACACACAAATGCTCAGTCAGGTCTGATAGTATTGTTTGGCAGAACTAGATGTTAGATGAAGGACGCATTACATAAATAATGTTACATCCTTTCTGTTCAGGAAGCCAAAACAAAGGCATAATAATAATAATAAATATTGGTGAGATAACCTGGTGAATAATAATTGATTAGGGCTTAGAATCCATTCTGATCCTCCAGTATATCCTGTTAACTGTTATAGCAGTGCAGATTACATTACATTTCATTCTAATTGGTAATAAAAGGGTATTTAAAAAGTCTTACACCCCATCAGTACCTTGATAGGAGAAATAAAGTTTACCAACATTTGATAAAATGAAACATATCTCACAGTGGGCAAAAAAAAAAGGTCAGTTATAAAAAAGGTTAATTTCCTACCCTGCTGCTCTACTACACTGTAGCTGTACCTTCCTAGTCACCAGTTTTACACCTCAAGTTTGATCCTCAATGTACAAAAAAAATTCTTCCCTCCACTTGATAAGCCCCATACATCATGAACCACACAAACACAAATGAGAGGTGCATCAGCAGAAAGTGGAGCTCTTCTTCAGATACAATCCCCCGCTGCAGCCACAAGAGGGCATTCAATTACAAAATGAAAGCTAAAAGGTTGTTTATGGGACAGAATGCTATCACCATGTCGGCATCTTCTAATTCAGGCACTCCCACACTTAAAAATGAAGTGGATGAATCTAAAGTCTGAAAATCTTCTGTGGCCAAAGAAAACAGCATGAACACACAGGCCTTTCCCTTTCTACACCTGAAAGCACCACTAATCCTGCTCTACCCAGCACATCACAAAGGTATTATATCAACTATGATCCTCCAACAATCAACAAATATGATGACACGTGTTATACAAGGTCCACAGACTGGTCCAAGGATCATAGAAAGAATAACATGGTTTTTTTTTTTATGTTATTTGAAACTGAATGAGCCAAAGTTTAAATATGAGAAATTTGGTAAAATCCTTGGGCTAAAAACATACTGCTAAATCACCATTTAAACTGCACTGTATGAGCAAGTTAGTGAAATCTGCAGAAGCCTTTCTGAGTTTGATAAGTCGGTGACATCATTAGGGGGCAATGTAGTCACGTCATACATGGCTTTGTATTGTTTGAGTGAGAGTTTACCTGGCCTGGCGGGCAACAAGGGTCTGAATGGTAATACAGACCACAAGCAGGATGAGCAGTATCCACAAAGAGTGACGCCGGTTGCAAAGCCATCTCCTTACAAACCTGCAGGGAACACAACACAACACAGTTAAAGGAGAGCCTTCCTGGTTCAGTAAAAGTAGAGATAAAAGACCTTAGGAAAAACAACAAGCACGTGCAATGAACATATCTTCAGGGCCAGAAATGTTTTCGAAACAAAAATGTTATCATGTGACCGCAGGGAAGATGGATGGTAACCCCGTTCACAGTGATGACAGAACACCCAGCAGCCTTTTGCAATCACAGCTCTTCCTGGGCCTCCAGCTGCCTGTGGGTGAAACAATATATCAAACTAAAATGGAATGAACTTTCCATTTCAACTGACTCACTGAAAACTGCCGTCACCATTCACAGTGTCTCGCCAACAAATACTCCCCTAATCACTACAATTTAGAACTGTCTGCCTTCTCGCTCTGCCAGTGACTATAACAAACTCCATTCACTGTTTATTTTGACATTTTCTTTCCTTTTCTATAGCTTTTCCATTTAGCCTTTATTCATTGAGGACGTAATGGAAAGACTATGACATGAATAATCTGGCCATAGCAATAACTGTATGGTTTAGATGATAGACGGTATATGGTTATGCTTTATAAACAAACAATAAAAAGAAAGAAGTGATTCTTGCCCCAGATAACACATCCACAGTGGAATCAAGTTTATGTAAAGTTCTTTAAAGTTCAGTCATGACGACCTGGGAAACAACAGCTGACACAATCTCACCACTGAGTCTATTATACAGCTTTAATTACATTGCTTTTCTGGGGCTTCATCACAAAGTCCTAATCAACTGATCAAATTAAGGTGCTGACAAAGACCACGCTAATTATCACAGTGTCTTAATAAGGAAGCAGCTGAGCCCATGACCATTGGCTTCATCAGCCTCTGCTGGTTTTAGCAGAGTCAGAGATCTCTATAAATACAACTTAGCAACAAGCCACAGCTCAACCGCAACTCCAGATGGAAATGAAATTAGACGTGTGGTTAGCTTTGGCACAGAAGGCGGAGTTGGTTGTTCCCTAACCGTGGTCCGTGCCAAAGTGTCCTTGGGCAAGATGCTGAATCCCAAAATGTCTATGTGCCAGCATACAGAGAAACACTGTGTGCATAATGGAAGAACATTCGAAAGTGTAGGACGCTGGACAGAGGAGACGCCTACTGATGATAAGCAAAAGGCTGCAGAGCTACTATTTGCTTATTTCTACCACCATGAAATAAGCAAATGTACAGTGAAAGGGAGCCAAAACCTACAGGAAGCCACAATCAGAATGTACAGTCGTACAGGATTGTCTGCAAAATGAAAGTCCCAAAAACTGTTCTTCCAACACAGTGTCAGAGGTGACTGAAGTTTATTTTTACTCACAGACAAGAGGAACACTGATGAGTTAACTGGAGCAACACTCTAGTCTTTGCTAAGTGTCAGTCACTTCCCTGTTTGGTCTGACGTGGCTGCACTTGATAAAATGTTTGCTTTCTTATGCTTTTGTGAGCTTTCTGCTGGAGGTGTTACAGCTCGGCTCTTCTGCGGCAACAAAAATGGGACTGGAGACAAGGTCTAGTGCAAAAAAAAGGAACAATTTACATTTGGTGTCAGGTACGGATGCATAAAGCAAAACTAAAACAGACAGTCGTGCTGAGGCCCATGCTCATGTTGTGTGAGAACTTTGTAATTGGGGGAAAGAAGGTTTTTTAAACCATGTGGTGCCGTGGTCCAGGTGTAGCTCATCACCTCAATGATGACCCCGCCTCCCTAAGTCTGAGTGAGAAAAGAACAGGCCAGCAAGTGAGCACTCCTAATGATAGGGAGGGGTCATCACACTCCCCCCTCATACAAAAGGGATTACAAGCAGGACACACTAACAGCAGCTACTTTAATTTCTTACTTCTAACTGTACTTGCAGATTTAATAACACCATTTACAAAACTCCTTTATTATATACTATAATATAAAAGGAAAGGAAAAAACCAGACTGAGTTATAACCTCAGCATAGCCAACCAGCCCCAACCACTCGACACTCAGCAACTTCAGTGCCTGAAGAAGCAATTTAAGAGTGACATGAATGACTTGGTAGACCAGAGAGGGTCACACATTAACCAGGAAATACACAGCATTATCAGAGCCTTTGTTGTGTCTCAACAATATGACTGCAAATATAACATCCATCGCATCAGCCTGCGCACTTGGACAATGAACAGTGAACAATGAACTGAGTATGCTGTTTGGAATTTGGAAAGACATTGCGCTTCTCATCACAATCGCGATAAAAACGCTGGCGAATGCGCTGCGCATCACCCACATCATATCATACAGACAGGTGACCAAGTCGTGACATCAAATGATTCAATGTTTCTGTTTTTTCGTCTACCGCACAACAAGCTTTCATCGGGAGCTCTAAAACCATCATTCTCTCCTGCAGAGAGTTGACTCACCACTCCTTCCACTGCTGAGGGAGATCTACTCTCTCGATTAGTCGATTAATCGTTTGGTCCAGAAAATATCAGAAAACCTTAACAAATGATGATGTTCTCAAATGTCTTGTTTTGTCCACAAACCAATATGATTAACTTTTAATGATTTCTTTGTTATCCAGAGCAAAGAAATGAAGAAAATACTCGTATTTAAGAAGCTTAAGCTATCGGAAATCTGGTTTTAATCATGAAAAAAAGCTTCAAACCAATTAATCGATTATCAAAATAGTTATAAATAAACGATTCATCGATTAATTGTTTCAGCTCTACTCATCATCTTAATGATGACCCCGCCTACCTAAGCCTGAATGACAAAGGCTGGCAAGCCGCCACTGCTAATCATAGGGAGGGGTTGTAACAGAGGTGACTGTTTTTTTGATATGAGCAAAATACAACATGTCACTTGGATAACAGTGGCTGGAAGTCACCCACTGATGTTTACCTGAGGCATAGAGGAGTCAGCGTAACGTCACGGAAAATCCAACCCAGAGAGAGATGAGCAGACACGCAAGTGGAGAGAAGGGTTGGGTGTGAGTGACACAGGAAAATAGTGTGGACAGGCTTGTGTGTGATATTGCCCATCACAATAGCAATGGCCCATGCATAATGTTCTGGTCACCCATCAGGTGGAATACTATCTGCATCAATAATCAATTTGTGTATAAGTATCAGAACAGCAAAAAAAACAACAACAAAACAATTTACATATGTAGATAAATATATGTATGAATTAGTGGACCTAAGGGAAACATAAAGCAAATCGGAGCAGGCCCAAGATGGAACCCTGTGGTACAACACAGGCCAGCGCAGCATTATCATAGCTCAATAGACAATGGAGCACAGAGAAACTCCTCTCTGAGACAGAGGAGGAAGAAAAAACTAGAGCAAGCCAAGAGACACTAACCCACTGTGTAAGCTTTTAAGTCATGTGATTTACAGAATCAAAGCCATGTACTCAGAACCAGTAGCATCAAATTGAAACACTCACCCACATCAGAGGATATTATGTCCTATTCTCAAGTGAAATATGAGAGAATGATGGAAAAAAAGAGACTGTGACCACAGACGATTTAGTGGAATGTGCTCATGGAGGCATGTGAAAGAAGCCAGACTTCAACGCTTCAAATCTGCTGAGTGCAGTCAACAATGCCATGAGCTGTTTGGCAGTTTTCTTTTCAAAAGAAAAATATTTCTAAACAAAAAACAGATTGGACAAGGTTGAGTAGTTGTCTGAAACAGATGGATCAATGTCTGCTTTTAAAGAAAATTGAACAGATGCATGTTTGAGCAGCTTAGGCTGTGGAGGGAAAAGGGGATGTCCACTAACCAGACGGTTGGTGATTTAAATGCTAGCTTCAGTATGTGTGACAAAACATCCCTGGGCAACACAGAGATCCACAAATTGGCTGTGACAGTGTAAATGTGTGTGAATAGCTGAATGCAACCTGTAGTGTAAAATGTTTGAGGGGTTATGAAGAATCCAAAAGAGCTTAATGAATTCAGTCCATAGCAAATAAAGTGGAACACAATCAGATAACAGGGAGCTGTTTGCATACTTCAGGGAGCAGGCATAGACAGATGGCCTCATGGGAACTTTGAAGCATAGATAAAATATCAGTAAAAAGCTCATTGAGGTGGGGATAATGGTTTCCAGTTTCTAATCAATGTCTGGTTGCTGCCACCTCCCTGTTTCTCTCGCTCACCCAGAAACTCCCACTTTCATTTTAGTCCACTCAAATGTCTGTCGTCATTCCTAAGTAAAGAGGTGAGAAGGTGGCAGTGGCTTTAAACTCGTTGTCCCTCGCACCTCATTCACCGGACCTGTTTCCCAAACTGTAATCCAACTTAAGTGGTCACAATCTCCAGAGTGGTGATCGAGTTACCGTCCTGTTGAGGAGCATCTCAAGATTCATCATGTGACCTCCTTTCAACATGAGTTGGAAAATAATGAAAGAACAATGTTTGTCCTGTGATGTTTTCTGCATGCGGCCAAGAACTTCATAAGAAGTACTAACCTCATACACGATTTCTGAGTTTTCAGATGCATATCTGGATGTTAACCTCCCACACCTTATTGTGTAACATAATTTACAATTCACTCCCTAGACTGCTGCCCTGTTATTTTTCCACTTACATGTCTGAAGATACACTGCAGCCAAAACCTTGACTCCAAAAGCATTTTCACTTTCTCCATCCATCAGTCTGCACTGAAATATGAGGGGAGGGAAATTGTTTTCAAACTCCTGGAACATGCTGCAGCAGGGACTGAAGATGTAGAGCTTCTTTCACTTTAATCATTTTTTGAATTACTTTTGTGTTTTAAGGAGAGACAGTCTGAGGGTAATTTAGGCATTTAGTTCATTTAGTTTTAAAGCTATTTTACACGTATTACTTTTGATTTGATTGTTACTGCGTTCTGTTAAATGTCCTGTGTGTCTCTGCAGCAGACCCAGGGAATGAGCTGAGAAAATGAGAGACGCACGAGTATCTGGACTGGAAGTGTACATGAATCATCTGTATACTTTCTGTGAATTAATAAATCCACAAATCCACAACATCGACGTGTGCCTCATTCATGACTGTGACAGCTTCTTTGTTTATATTGTTGTTATTGTCACTCTCTCTTGAAAACGAGACCCTTGTGTCTCAATGAGATCACCTGCTTAAATAAAAGTTAAATAAAACTAACACATAAATAAAAAGATCCCCAGCTGCTTGAGGTACAAAAAAAAAAAAATCTTAAAAACTGATATTTCTTTTATTCCCTGTTTGATGAGCTACCTCTTCCTGGTGATAAATTTTGTTTAGTTTAAAACATTATAACAATAATAATAAGAAGAAGGGATCTCAAAAACTCCTCCCTCAGCTCTGGTATTGTTCCTCCCACTCACTAGCCACCATCACACCCCTTCTAAAAAAAAACCTGGCCTGGACCCGACAACCTGGACAACTTCAGACCCATCTCCAACCTCCCACTCCTGTCAAAAATACTGGAATGTGCTATCATTTCACAGCTCCAGCAATATCTCCAATAACTCCCAACTGTTTGAAACATTCCAATCCGGTTTTCACCCCATCACAGTACAGAAACAGCCCTCCTAAAAGTCACCAACGACCTCCTCCTTTCCGCCGACTCTGGTTTACTCTCCATCCTCCTCCTCCTCAACCTCAGTGCAGCATCCTCCTCCACCGTCTCCAAACCATCGGCATCTCCGGCACAGCACTCTCCTGGTTCTCCTCCTACCGCCATCACTACGTTACCTTCCCTGTCTCCACTGGTGTTCCCCAAGGTTCGGTGCTCGGCCCCCTCCTTTTCATCATCTACATGCTTCCCCTTGGTCATATCATCCATCATCATGGACTTCATTTTCACTGTTACACCGACGACACCCAGGTGTACAAATCCATCACCCCAGTCATTCTCTCCACCATCACACACTGCCTTTCCGACATTAAAACTTGGATGGACCACAATTTCCTCAAACTCAACAGCAATAAAACAGAACTCATCCTCACCATCGATGACCACTCAGTCACTCCCTCCCCCTCCTCACGCAATCTTGGTGTTATCCTGGACTCCACCCTCTCATTCAAACCCCACATAAACCATATAACCAAAACACCTCCACCTCCTCAATATAGTCTGTCCCCGTCCCTCCCTTTCACAATCCACTGCAGAAATCCTCATCCACGCCTTCATTACCTCCAGACTCGACTACTGCAATAGCCTCCTCTACGGTCTCCCCTCCTAAAACTACAATATATCCAGGACTCTTCTGCCCGTCTGCTCACCCACACCTGCTCCAGTGACCACATCACCCCCATCCTCAAAAAACTTCACTGGCTCCCTGTTCCATACCGCACACAATACAAGGTTCTCCTCATCACTTACAAGTCCCTCCATAACCTGGCCCCCTCATATCTCACTGACCTCCTCCACCTACACTGTCCCACCCACCGCCTTAGATCCACCAACTCCAATCTCCTCACTCCCCTCAGGACAAAGCACCGAACCCTGGGGGACCGAGCCTTCGCTGCCCCTCTCTCTGGAACTCACTCCCACAACCCATCAGGAACTCAGACATTTAAATCACTGCTCAAAACCCACCTGTTTAAAACTACCTACACTTAATTGTCTATTTACTATTTGTTTTTACTTCAGTACTGTCCTTTATTTTGTAAAGCGTCTTTGAGTGTCCAAAAAAGAGCTATATAAGTACGTTGTATTATTATTTAAAAGCCGATCACTGGAAATGGAAAGAACAGGAAAGCATTGCTCACTACAGCTTAATTCTTTTCAGTTTAGCTGATGCTTCAGCATTTCGGCCTTCTTCCAGATCACAGGAATAAGAGGACACAAACACTGGTCTCCAATATAAACTCCACCTCACACCACATCTGATAGCAATTAGACCATCAAGCTTTACTACTATAGTGAGAACAGAGACTCCATCAGCTGCAACAGGAGATCAGCTGTGGAAAAAAAAGCTACAACCAGAGACAAAACAACCAAAAAGACAAATTATTAAGTGACGTAAAAAATATTTTCCTAATGTAGTAAAACTGTTCTCCAAAGTAGAATGTGGAATAAATAATATACAACCCTTTCCAAAAAAGTAGGTGATGTAGCAAAACTGGGTGTAATCATGCCCCAGAAAGTGCACAGAGATCTGTGCTTCAGCGAATATTATTAAGGAATGTGTCGACTCAACAAGTTGATTCTCGTGTGACATACTGTCTGCAATGTTAAACAACGCCATATAGTTTCGGCCTGCTTGAGGCTGGCAGAGTGTAATAAGGGGGGGGAGAAGCCGCAGGTATCCCCAGGCAACAGCACACATCTGGAGCCCAGGCTGCCCCTCCTCCACACCTCTGTCTGCCCCTCTCACAAGAAACACATGAACTTTTACCCCGTGTTCAAGTGAAAAAGGTAGATCCAGGTAGGCAAATCTGTCTTTGCATAGAATTCCAGTTATCTCTCTGCCAGCAGTCGGCCAAGGCTCACAGTCAAATGCCAGAGTGAGCACACATTAGTGTGGACTGATATGTGCAGCTTCAAGTCTGTTCCTGATTATGATATGCCTCAAAAACTAAAAGCCCACTTTTAAAGATGGGAATCTCTAAAAATGTGAATTAACAATTAAGACTTGGGCAACATAAATGCACAAAATAACACTGGGTTATTAGAAAGGATAGTTCACTGTTACTTACTTTACAAACTGGTATAACTGGTAGTAAGTAAATGTAGTATCATTTAATTATACTGTTCTGAGGTGGAAAAAAAATACCACATTGATCCAGCAGGTTTGCAGAGTGGCTGAGTTTAGACAGCACTGACCACAGATCAGAGAACAAGGAGAGCGCAGGTGATGCTAATTAGCAACATTAGCTGCAGGGCAAAAGATGTGGGATTGTAAATGTTGTAGCAAAGTCTGAGTTTTCTTTCGTGCAGTGCCACAAAACTGCATCACAGTGATGATTAAAGGACTTTCATAAAGCACTATGAGAAATATTTGGTTAAAAATGTAGTTTACAATGCTAAACCAGTTAATACCGACATTAACCTGACACAAATAACAATCTGAATATTACCAGCATGTTCTAATTACTGTCAAACTGTGGCGCATGACTTTTAAATGTCCATTAGAATCAAATCATTGTCACACAATGCAGATTAGGCCTATTAACTCCACACAAGCAGTATTTACTGTAGCTCGTGTGTCACTTGGCGACATTTCCGCACTGCACACAGGAAGTAATTTGTTTCATGGCAAGTCAGATGGAGGTAACACAACAGGCAACAGCAAAGTATGACTGAAAACACAAAGAAATGCCAACAAAAGTGAAATCTACTGCTCAAAAACCCTGTTGTTCAATAGTTTGAAGGGATAAACACTTGTCCACACAAATGCTCCCTTCAGTGAGATCTGATCATTTTGCTTGACAGACTTGTTTGTGTTTGTGTGCAGAATAATAATAGCAACAACCAAAATATAACCAGCTTTAACTCAGCACTTCCTGTTTTATTCTGTATTCACTTCTGGGACTTCCCACCACTGTGGTTGTCTGCCCCAACCCCTGATTGTATTCACCACTTGTTACCACTTCCACCTTGCTAAAATACTCCTGGTCTTCCCCTGTCATGTCGCCAGTTCGTCTTGTTTCGTCCATGAGCTACATCGTCAAGTTTTTTCATAGTCGAGTCATTCATGCTTCCCTGGTTCAGTTTATGCGTATTGTGAATTGTTTGACCCTCCTGAAGAGCACTTTTCATTAATGGTTTTTGATTCCTCCCAGTGAGTGTTTTTTGTTCATGTTTTTGATCCTCCTTGCAAGTGCTTTTTTGTTATTGTTTGTGATCCTCCTTGAGAGCGTTTTTTGTTTATAGTCATATTAAGTCAACTTTTTGTTAAACATTATATTGTCTGAGTGCATTTGAGTCCACCAGTCTTGTGCCTGAAAGCATAACAGGTGGAACTCGTGTTGAAATAACATCTTATGCAGGTCAACAGTGAGATTTCAGTGACAGCACCATGGACAGCACTGCACTGCACATCACGATGACACCGTTAGAGTTGTTCCGATTCCGATACCAGTATTGGAAATGCCTCCGATACTGCCGAAAATGTGGGCATCGGTATCGACGAGTACTGGAGTCCATGCACGATCCGATACCACGGAATTTATTAGAGCTCCGTTAGCTCTGACACGGTTCTTCTTCGCCGCTCTTGAAACAGTTGCGCTGTGCTGTTTTAGAGGTGTGAAGAAGAACTGATCACCTGACACCTGTAGACAAGGAGCTAACGTTAGCTCATCATGTCGGCGGTTTGGCAGTATTTACCAGTTAGCTCCGTTAGTGTTGTTAGCTGCGCTAGCTCCGTTAGCGCGCCTACAGTCAAACCGGAGCGGCTCGTTTATTAAACGAAAAGAGCAGCGCTACAACTAACCAGCGTACCTGTGTCCTGTGTATGTATGCCTCTGTTTTTAATGTTTAGCGTTACTTCAGAGACTCATTTTAACTATCTGGAGTCATGAAAAAAATGCGCGTGACATAAAAATGATGTAACGCGCGTCCTTTCCCAGTCAGTCGTCATGGAAACATGAAGCACTGCCAGTGCTGCCGTGTTTGGACCAGAATCAAAACAAACGTACAAGCTGAAAAACGAAATAACACATCACTGGTAAAAATAAATGGTGTCCATTTGCTGTATTTGTTCATGTTTTACAGAGGGTTTAACCTGAGCCAAACCTTACCACAAATGATAATCATATCAGTCATGCAGGCGTAGTATGATATATTTTTTTTTATAACACACTGGTATCGGTATCGGTACTCTGTATCGGCCGATACCCACAGCACAAGTATCGGAATCGGTATCGGGAGGGAAAAAATGGTATCGGAACATCTCTAGACACCGTGCAGCCATGTTAAAATGTCTGTGGGCATCAAACCTGCAAAATACACTTTGTAGGTCAGATCCACAGCACCGTCTGACCTCGTGCTGGACGAACGCTCACGACACCAACCGACATCGACAACCCCTCGTCTACTGTTACACTAATCAGTTCTAATCAGCAGACTGTAACCTGATGCTGATAGTGTGATGTTTCACACTGCCTCAAACCCAGATACAGTATCAGCAGCACCAAGCTGGGTGATTTTAGCCCCAGACGCTGATTTAGTCTTTTGATTTGGGCTTTGTTCATGTCCCACTTTCATGGTGGTTTTTTAACAACTGACTCGAAGCAGCATTCTCTGTTATATTTTGTGAGGAACGTACACAAAATGGCAGCACTACATCTTTAAAGACCTGGATTGGCTTGCTCCCATCCCCATGGAACTCTTCCTGACAGGACCTGTTGTTTTCAGAATTAATCGGCCTAAATAATTAAAGATGGATCACAGTCTGACCCAAGTGTAGGTTTACAGAAAAGAGCTTGACAGGTTCACAGTTTCAGGCCTGATACATGACCCATTGTACATTTCTATGTACTGTATGTGGATATGTATATATATATATATATATATATATATATATACATATGTATGTATATGTACATATATGTATATATATTATATAATTAGCTATATATGTATATGTACATATATGTATATATATATATATATATATATATATATATATATAATTAGCTATATGTTTATATATATATATTATTACAAATTCAGACTTACTTAAATTATGATAACATCATTATTGTGAACAGTTGTGATACATCACATGAGCTGATTAACTAAGTTTGTAGGTATTTAAGATGGCATCTATGTATTTATTGAGTCTTTTTTACAGACACAAAAGAGCCTAATTCTCACTTAATTTATAACGTCAGTAAACGTTTGACTGGATAAATGGTTCTTGCCCCTGCACTCCTGCTGCTGTATACACACAACCTCTCCTTCAGTCAGGTCTGATAGTATTGCTTGACAGAGTTTCTAGATGAAGGACACGGCATACAAATAATGTTGCATCATTTCTGTTCACATAGATGAAAAGGGGGGGGGGGAACTCACTGCACTACAAATAAATATCATGTGGACACAAATTAATAACGTGTGGGAACAAGATCTATAACTTGCGGCCATGTATTAATAAGTGTTATTGTTAGTGTTATTGTTGTGACAAGTGGTGGAATTTTCCTTTCAAAGTAATCAGCTTCAATCTTGTTTTCATGTAGACGAGTCGTCCTCTATGAACAGCTGGTGTGAGTGAGCAGGGACCGTCTACAAGTTGCAATTGTTTAATATCTTCACTATAATTACTCTCCTTTATAGTATTATATTATTTTTTCATAATTTTTGGCATTTTTTGATTCAGTATATACTGTAAGTTAATACCATCACCAGTGTGGTGCCTATTCAATCACTATAGACTTCCATTATCTCCTGTAGATCTATTTGAAAAAACATAGTTTTTAATCATGTTTATTCAAAAATACATTGCAGGATCTCCAAACCACTACAACCTTCACCATAATACAGTGTAGACTAGAACCTGGAAGCCTTGGTTTCTTATTTCTGGGGAATTCCTATTGGTAATGACATTTTTTTCCTTTCAAATAGGTGTTTTATAATCTTCAGGTGACTAATAAAGTGTGTTTAGACACAGGGAATTGAACACTTGTTTGGTCCTTTGGTGCTTGTATCAGAGCCAGTTGCTCATATGGCTGCTCTATTTTTTTAATGAGGTTATAGCTGATATTCCACGCCTCTGTTTTGTAACAATACCTCTCATAATAACACATAACAAGCAATAACACACATTATTAATGTTGCCAGGAGGTATGTATGTCATGCTCACTAATGCATGTCCATGTGATTATATATTTTTTTTTACCCACAGTCACCTCCTCTGCACTGCAGCTTTAAATGATCACACTTTCAATTTTCAATATTTGTTTCTTGATACAAGTAAGAGGAGAAACTGACAACTACAATTTTTGGATACACATGTTACCATGTTTACTACATCTGTGTTCATTGCACATCTATAGCAACAAAACACTGGTTTAACTCCTTTTGTCCCAGCACGAAAGATACAAACATGGAGCTCTGAGGTTCATTAGTTACACTCATTCAATGGAGAAATGGGACGTTTCCTCCTGCAGGAGGAGAGAAGCTGCTTCTCGTGGTCCCTACAGCTTGTAGCGGGACAAGAGAACAATTTGCCTTCCTCTCTCTCTCTCTCTCTCTCTCTCTATGTGTGTGTGTGTAGTGAGTAGACAAACGCGTGGACTTACGAGGTGACAGAACTCAGAGGATGATCCATCTCCACAGCGGGGACAGCATCTCCACGAAACCCTGGTCCAAGTCCTGCGTCGATCTGTGCCCTCTCTCCCCCTCTGTGTGTGTGTGTGTGTAAAAGTGTGACTGCAGCTTACTAAGTTGAGCTGCAAGCGGCTGCAGGGGCGGAGCAAAATGCAGCCGTCAATCAGACACTCTTGTACCACACTGATGAGGTGGGTTTCATTCAGCCTGGTTAAATGTGCATTTTAGATTTGCAGAGAGAACATTTCAAAAGAAAATCTTCCAAAAAAACAACAACATTGCATACAATTGCTATGGAAAGAGAATTAGTCTGACTTTTAGAAATCACTGGACTGGAGCTGCTCTGGCTTCTGCATTTCACTGAGCTGGAAAAAAATGGGAACGGCTGATGAGAGGAGGCACAGTATGTGTGAGGAAACTACAACTTAATCTTCTGTAGGAATGTGAAATAATTGAATAAGCAATGAAAGTTTTATGAGTGCGGTCACTAAATACACCAGACTCCTACGTTAAATATTAAGATTTTAGACATGTCCTTGATAAATGTTGGAGATTAACACATGTTTTCAGGATTTTTCTTTTCTAAACTGATCTACAGTTTGAGTCCTGTGTCCCACGTTGTGCTCATGACTCTTCCAGTGCCGACACTCTGCCAATCAGTGGCCAGCAGTCTGTCTATGTCACATTTTAGTTTCAGCTCAGCTCACTTGGAACTTGGCCAGAGTAGGTACTAAAAAAGTACCAGGTCCAGGTACTATCGCTAATGGACTAGAGGTCGTGCTGGGACTGTGTAGTGGTGAACTAACTCCAGTATTAGGTGGAGACACGCATGAATGTGCATTTTCTTAGATATAAAGATAATATACTGTATATATAAAATATGTGGGGCTGTCACACAGCGGAGTAGTGGCTAGCCCTGTTGCCTTGCAGGAAAAAGATCCATATTCACTGCCCAGTTCTGACGCATGGAGATAACAGAGTAGATTTTTTTTTAAAGTACCATTGAAAAGCTTCAGAAAGGCTAAATAACAACATTAGACTGTAGTATCAAAGTTGAATAGACAGCAACTACAAACACATTTACTTAAACAAGAAAATAAAAGTAGGCAAGCCAGAAAATATTTATGTTTATATTAATGCTTTTGTTATGGAAAAATGTGTATTTTGATGTCTGATGAGGAAATAAAGCTTGAATGTCAAATGAATTGTTGAACCATTGTTTATTCTTTGCAAAGAGAGATCAAGATGGCTCTGAGGCACCAACAAAAGTTACATAGTGGATACAGCACATTGCTTATTGTAATGAAGAGCAGGTACCACATAAACAGAGCACACAGAACACATTGTCTTCTAGGGAGGCAGAGACATGGCGCCTTGAAAAGTCAAACCGGGAGTAAATCAATGAGGCCCAGAGAAGTCAAAGTAAGTCAGGGTTCATGAGAATGAGTAAATGAAGCGGTGTTAGAATAAATGTTTTTCCATTACAGCTTTTCTGACAGAATCACCACGTTTTGTGGCTCACATATCTCATTTAAGTTTTACAACTACAAAGAAACAGGCTAAATGTCATGGCGTGGACCTAAAGTCGTGTGCATCTCTGCCATTAATTTTGTGGTTTTCAATGTTATCCTGAATCTCTGATGGCATGTTATAGATTAAGCACCATGTCATACGCGGTGGAGGTGCACTTTAAAAGGATCATTGTGGTACATTTTCCGCGTTGCGTTGTAGACAATAACTGTGTAACTCGTAGCATATGTGTTTTAGCTCGGTTGCAGTAACAGGAAGTGATTCTCACTCTGTCATTGTTAACACAAATGACTTGTTTTGTTTTTGTCTCAGTGGCCAGACTGTGGTCATTCATTCTGTGTTCAGTTCTTGTTTTTCCTCCGTCCATTAAGACACCCACTGTCTGAACGCCTTTTACAGTGTGTTTGTGAGTGTTAGTTTCGGGGATTTACTGTACATGAAAGACAGTGTGAATGCAATTAGAACGTGTCCCAATGCTTTTACGAAAGAGAAAAACATCACTGTGCCAGATCAGTTGAAAGGGTTATACATTACATAAGTAATCATGTGTATGTTGTGGCCGAAACATGCAATAATCACAATCATAACATCTGTTTGCACCTTGATGGACTGCTATCATACAGTATAGGTGATTTCTCCAGGAAGTCATGCACATCCATGGTCCTCCGAGGACAAGAAGAAGAAGAAGACATGAGATCTTAAAGGTAGGGTTGGAGACCCTGGAAAGAGCAGGCTACATTTTGAATTAAATAGTCCACGCCCCTTTATTCAGACTCACCTAAGAAGCTCCGCCTCCGGAACACTGATTTACGAGCACTGCATCGGTAACTTTCGGTGACGATACATTTTATGGATACTCACAACACGATTTAATTCATTAAATTGCGCCGTTCATTATGATTGGATGGTATTCTGCTCCACAGGTGATTTAATCTTTTTTTATTAATTAATGAGTTGGTTACAATTGCGTTGTGAGGAGGATTTTAAGCGATACAGTAAAAAATGCGACAGAAAATAACCTCCCACCCCACCTTAACACTGCGATACTGAGAAACACAGAGTCATCTGGAGCGAATATGCTTAAATCAGCAGTGTGAACTCAGGATGTGCTGCACACTCCAGCTGGTGTGGCAGGTGCTCTTGCAAGTAAAAATACACAAGAACCAAATCCCTACTGCATTTGAATTACTGCACATTATTTGATTACATGTTGGTCTAGTTGTTTGCCGTTATGCTTGTAAACAAATTCATAATATAAGTTCAGCTGAAGACAGGGTGCCTTATTTTTTTCCTCAATGGTTGAACTGCAGAAACAAGCAGGATCCTGGGAATTCTGTTTTGGTTATAATTAAAAGCTACACACTAGAATTTTGAGCTAAGTTCACACAAGATTACTTTGAAATTAGTTTGCAATGCGTTGGAGAGTTAATCATGTCTTTGAAGAGGTCACATACACAGCAGCTGGGGACAGCTGATCAACTGCTGCTGAACTCGTCTGCAGTGGGCAAATGGAGCTGAAAGTTGTGCGACGTGAACTGGCCTTCAGACTACATATCTCAAACACAAAAAGAGGCCAGTTATATTCTTTGTTCAAAAAAAACCACACAGCTCAACACATCTTTTTTATCTGTCAAAAGGCACTGCAGAAAACGTTTACTGTCACAGGAAAAGTGACAGTCCCATTTGAAGTCCTTCTGTCTGTTATTATGTCCAGTCCTAGCCGTTAAATAACTATTTACAATGAAGCACCAGCAACAAACAAAACACACCAAAGGTTTATAATCAAAGGTTTATTAAAAACAAATGACATGTCTGCTGGTAGTCCAGGTACCAAGGTAGTCCAGTATCCACAGCTGAATTGTCAGTACATTGTCCTTCTATCACCTGGGAGGTTGACTTTTAATTAGGACTATTAAATGTCCAGCTTAGAAATAAAACATAGCTTGTCCGTTCAGGAAATGAAGTGGTACAGACTGGATAACTCCACTGTGTGACGGTCATTGTCCCAAGTCATTTGATATCATGTGGATATTTCAATAGACCTGAAACTGTACGCTGACTAAAGACAGACACCTCCCACACAACCTGTGAAATCATTTTTGATCACCAACCACTCTCAGCAACAGTGCTCTCCACTCATTGGCACAAAGGTTATCACATCTTTTCATGTGTATTTATGACTCCAGAAATAACCCATTTGTTGGTTGTGCTGAGCGGTGGAATCAACAGTCGTCAACAATCTACAAACTACTCTTCACGACCTGTCTTATTTTCATCAAGGACACATGAACTCTCAGGTTTTTGAAAGTGCTTCTATGAGCTGTTGACACATTGTCAGTAATGACTTTGGCACTTTTCCACAGTAATACAATACAGTTATTTTTTTGCTTTTCCATTAGCTATAGTACCTTGTACCCGATACTTTTTAGAACCTGCTCTAGCGAGGTTTCAAGCCGATACTAAATGCGACATCGACAGACTGCCGGCCACTGATTGGAATCTAAGGGAACAATGCCGAACTGTAGATCAGTTAACACTTCTGTTACCATTCTGACGTCGCCGCCAACGTAATTCCTAAACGTTTGAAAGTTGTCTTGGAAAAAAGGGCAGGAGCGCTCACTCATTGAAAATCTTTTGACAATTCAACAGCCATAAAATAAATCCAGGCGGCCTGATTGTCATGGTCATAAGAGGGTTAAAAAGACATAAAACTCCCAAAAATGTGCGTTAATCTCCTAGATTTAACAAGGAAATTTTGAAAATCTTAATATTAACAGAGGAGTCTGATGTATTTAATTAATCACAACCCGTTCAGCCGTATATTAATTCAGGGACTGTATCGGTGCTCCGGTCATGCAGGAAGTACTGAACTAATCTTTTTAATGAACTGATTCTCATGTTTCAGTACACCGAAAACACGTCACTAGTTTGTGTTGCGTGTAAAACAACTTCACGGCATTGTGGTGCAGACCACAAACCACTCACTCTCCAACACCAAAGTAGATTCAGAAAATCATTATTTCAGCTCACCGGGATACAAGGAGTTAAACGTATGTGTGCTGTGATACAAAAACAGATTTATTTTGTGGACGTGGTTGTGGGGATTGAGAAGTGTTCAAAGCACAAAGATGTCAATGTTCAGTTGGAAAAGGCTGACGACAAGATAGAGTCTTAAGATACTGTAGAGTCAAGCAGGCGTATGGATTTTATTAAGTGAGCCTTTTGTTAAGTGGCTAAAATTCTCTCTGGTAGCCATGTTTTCAGTGAGACCATACATCTGTGTCTCAGACTTGTTCTAAGAAATTTATACAGCGTGGCCATCAGTGTTGATGTGACCTGATACCAAGGTATAAAGAATGCAGCTGTGGAGTGTCAGACCAGCACTCAAATGTCAAATGGTATCACAGTTACTGTCATAGAGAGTACACCCTTTAGTAGTGAACCTTTCATTTTGAATTTATTTATTTATTTATTCTGATGTCCCAAGCTTACCCATATAATCTGTTGTCTGTGGCTGTGTGTTCTGCTGCTGTACAGGGAAATAAAAACTCAGAGGCTGAGGGATGTAAGGGGGGCCCTAGCTCACAAAAGCCTCCTTTATCTCCAGCAACACAGAAGTAAACCGAGCCTGTACCAGTCGCCCTCACAGAGGTGACCACCACACACTCACACACACACACACACACACAGACACAGTGTTTTACAAGGAAAGAAATCTGTATCCAGTCTGGCATTCCAGCTCTTATCAGAAACAATCATCCGTCCATGCTGCCACAGCTGAAATCATTTAAACCATTCATGTAGCCTGTGATTCACACACTGTGTGTGTGTGTGTGTGTGTGCGTGTGTGTGCGTGTGTGTGTACATACTCCAACACTTTCACATGCATCCCAAAAATATGGAAGTAGTGAATTGGAATAAAATCCCACAGCAGTAAATTCTAATGGTAGCGATGACCTTTTCTATGTGGCTTAGTAGCTAGCAAGTGGAAACCAGTCATGACGTCAACCATAAGAACCTGAACTCCTGTTTAGAATGTTTAGAAATTCATGTTGACTTAAAAAAAAAAAAGACATTCACAAACGTCTACAACCAGGCTCCAAGTGTGCTTTATCATCTATTTAATAAAATGGAAGGTCCATCCATTTTCTACAGATGTATCCTCTACATGAGGGTTGCGGGGGCACTGGTGCCAATCCCAGCTGACATAGGGTGAAAGGCTTGGGGCGCACCTTGGACAGGTCACCAGTCCATCGCAGGGCCAACATACAGAGACAAACACCCATTCACTCTCATACCTCTCGTCAATTTAGAGTGTCCAGTTAACGTAAACTCCAAATTGCACAGTTTTGGACAATGGCTACAGCGAGTACCTGGAGAGAACCCATGCACACACTGGAAGAAGACTTCACTCAGAAAGGCCTTTGGTCAAACTGGCATCTGAACTGGTGACATTCTTGCAATATGGCAAAAATGCATCACCTAGTGGCCTGAAATGAGAAAACATCCTTTACAAAACTGACATCATGGGCTATTGAGGAAGACCGGAAACTTTAACTCCTCAAGAATCGCCTAATCCCTACTGAAATCTATCACCACAAGATGGGACACCCCTTCAAGAATGTAATACATCATCAGTAGTCTCCAACACCCTTTTCATTAGCAGATGCTCTTGCCAGAGATTCAACATGCTGTCAACAGCTGTTCTGTTATCCCTTGCCAGAGCTATTGGCGTTCGTTGAAGCCTGATGTGATACACTTAACAGCACGCTTCATAATGTAACATAAAGTGAATATTTCAACAAAAGAAAAGTTGTTTTGAGTGGAAGCATGATACTTTTATTTAAGTGGGTTTCATTGTTGGACACCATCATCCTGAGATAGGTTGGGCCAGGAAGGATCCACTCGTCGGATACCTCATCACTCTTCGATGAAAAGACACATTTGTAAGCAGCATTGAGAGAAACCTTGGAAATGGGACAGCTGAGTCACAGCACTGTGACGCACTCAGCCTTCAAACTGTGGCCTTTGAAAGAGTCAGCCTCATGAGCGAGACACATGTATGGATCACCAGAGACAGAGTGGCCTACTTTGATTCTTGCCCATCGACCATCAGAGATACATATTCATCACGCCCATAGAGAATTACTGAAATGTCTCTCCGCAAGTTTGCTCACAATTAAAGAGACACAGAGAGAGAGTTACCAAAAAACCTGGAGCTGCTCTCAATGATCAAAAATAGCTTTATGACCTCGGAACTAGATCATTGTCAAGGACAAATGCCACAGGGAATGTGGTTTCTATAAGCCCCATTTAGACCTGGAATAATGATCCGTCCTGAGAGATTTGGTCATCACAGCTCAGTGGTAATAACCTACATCTTGACTGTTTCCTTTGTGCTCATGGCTGACCCCCCACATTAGTGTTAACAAACACTATTCAGAAGCGTTTGCATCTGTGTTTTGACATGAGCAAGAACCAAGTACGCCTGTTCTCGCCTGCCAATAAAATACATCCTTGATCCGATATGGTGACCCTGCCCTATATTCAAATACACAATGTCACGTTGGTTCACAGGAACAAATTTGTTTAAAAATGTGTTTTTTAAACGAGTCTGACTGTGCAGATGTGTTTATGTGTGCATCAGGCTGTATATCTGTGTGAGTGTCAGAGAGAAAGAGATGAGTGAACGTGAAAGCTCCACTTTGAACGAATTCTCCGAAGATGTTGAAGCAGTCTCTGATTGGTGCTGAGGACAGATTGAGTTCATGCTCAGCAATGTGCCACATGCATACTCCATAAACCACTTCTGAATGTAGTTTCTGTGATCAGATCTGAGGACACATTCAGGACGATTTAACAATGTTCAGACCTGTACTCCATCTGCTGCATAATGCAAAATGATTTTTGATTAGATTATTAGATTTTGGTGGTGATATGGATCCAGATTCTGGTTTCTGTGCGAGAAAGGCCAGTAAACTGGCACTGAGGGAAACTTTCTAGGGTTTTCACTCCATTTTGAAAATGCCCTGGTTGTTTGAATGGGAGTGTATTTGGTAAAGGATTGCATGCTCATTCATGCAATGCCATTAATGAATAATGATGATGTTAAGTATGTTCCCGCATAGTTTCTTCTGTTATACAACAAAATGAGTGCATATATGTTTAAAACAAGTGACTGGCTCCTAACCATTGCCAGTAGAGGAGTTTGTCAAACTTTGTTACTGCCAAAATAAAATAGTAGATAGCAAAACGACCTTTTTTATTATTATTATTACATGTCATTTAGCAGACGCTTTTATCCAAAGCGACTTACAATAAGTGCATTTAAACATTTGGGTACAAATAAGAGCTAGAAGTAAGTAAGAGCTTCAAGTAAGCCAAACTATGAAGTGCTAGTCATAAGTGCTATATATAAGTTTTTTTAGTTTTTTTTGTCGTCGTCGTCTTAGTCGAGGTAGAGTCGGAAGAGATGTGTTTTTAGTCGGCGGCGGAAGATGTGGAGGCTTTCCGCTGTCCGGATGTTGATGGGGAGCTCGTTCCACCATTTGGGAGCTAGGACAGTGAACAGTCCCGAGTTCCTCTGCGATCCTCTCAGTGAGGGGGCAGCGAGCCGGTTTGCCGATGCAGAGCGGAGTGGGCGGGCTGGGGTGAAGGTTTTGATCATGTCCTGGATGTAGGCTGGACCGGATCCGTTTGTAGCATGGAACGCAAGCACTAGAGTCTTGAAGCGGATGCGAGCCGCTACAGGAAGCCAGTGAAGGGAGCGGTGGAGCGGTGTAGTGTGGGAGAATTTACTTTCACCTGGTTATCCTGTTAACATTACTGACAATCAGAGCAGTTAGTGGGGTTTTTTTTGACAGTGGAAAAAGGAACTTGGAAAAAGGAACTTTATTTTCCATGTCAAATGGGATTATTAATCACTTACAAGAAAACCAGTGGAAATACATGTTCCTTGAACCAAATGCTCAAAAACTGTGTTTTTGCATAGTGTTTGCTTATAAAACTAATAAAAGTAAGTACTCTATATACTGCTCCTTGGTACACACTAAATGCCAGGATGTATGAAGCCATGCATTTACCAGTTCTGCAACTTTTTACACAATAATAGCCTTGTTGAAAAAGAAAATAATGAATTCAGGGAACTGGAAGGATAATAGTGCATTTACCTTAACATTCAATAAGAGACTAATTCAGTGGACAATTGTTTATATGATCCTCTTGGGACTGAATGTATGTATTCATGAACAAGGGTGCAACACCTGCTGGTCATTATTTATAACTTTAACTACTTATTGTATGCTTGCTTGTTTTTATGCTGTTGTAATGACAGAGAACAGACAATAGCTGAGTGTTTTCATTTAATTAAATGAATGAGGATCAATATCCAATATGCTTTACAGTTTACCATTTAGAGAGATTTAATATTTAAAATCTGTTTTTCATCATGGAAAGTTAATATAAAAAAAAGAAATCTGAGTACTTTGAAGTTCTCTCTCTTTCTCTGTCTTTTGTGTCTCCCTCCCTCACTTTGAGTGTGTACAGGTTTGTTGGATGAATGTACAGTGGGGTCACATTTCAGTCTGTACTCTGGGAAATGTCGCTCTCCCATAGCTTCATAATAGCTTGGCTGTTTTTGGTGAAAGTCAAGAGTGGTAAGTGACAGGGGAGAGTGAGTGAAGGCTCTCTGTTCTTCCTGTCTGACCGCATCCTCGCCAGCTTTTCATGGGCTGTAATCGTCAAGCAAATCATTGCTACTGACTTTTGCATTTGAATTTTTTGGCTTCATTGCTTATATAAATTCTTTCCTTCCTTTCCCATTTCGATCAGGTATCCGTATCTTTCCGAAAGTGACCCTATCACAAGCAGAGTACAGCGTTGAGTACAGGTCTGAACATTCTTAAATCGTCCTGAATGGGGTTGAGGAGAAAAGCAGGAGCTAAATGAATCAGTGTGCCGTATAATCAGACAGACTGAAGAATTTGAAGGGAAGAAATGTGGTCATCAGTGACAATATTTTCACAGTATCTACAAATAGATTAATGTATGCACCCAGGAGTGTAACACTCTGAGGTTACTGTGATACTGCAGCAGGTCAGAGGACATCAGCTGAGGAGGTGGATGTATCTGAGGACAGATTTACATTCACACATCTCACCAAAACCTGGATTATTTATGCAATTTAACTCTTTGAGGGACACCAATAGCACTCCTGTCATAGGTTCTATGGTCATTAGTAATGTCCGTGTGGAAATATGAGTTTAGGGTCATATTTATTGACCAAGGGTGATTTTTGATTAGACTCCTGACCTTCTCATAATCCTTGTGTGTATGTTTGAATTTCATAACAGCAATCATTAATATTGTTATTAACCACAATTGGTCCTACTGGTGTTCTTCTCTTAACTGACATTAACCAGAACATTGTCATATCCTTTGTGAAGCGATACTTTCTTATAGACCTATATAGATATGGAGACATCCTGCTGATACAGGGACTGAATATCAAAGGGACTGCTCTTTATATGTTTAGTTTCAGTATTATTATTGGGGCATGTGAAGTGGTGAATTCACAGCTGTGTAGTTAAGCTCTGTCTGTAGTTGCTGATTATGATGATGTTCACTCACAATGGTAAGAAATTGTGTGTGTGTGTGTGTGTGTGTGTGTGTGTGTGTGTGTGTGTGTCCTATCTTTGCACTTGTGGGGACATTTTATCTGGGCCCCACAATTTTAAAGTGCTTTTTCAGGGTAAAGACCTGGTTTTAGGCTCCGGGTTAGAATTGAGTTTAGGTTAGGGTAAGGGGGCAGGGAATGCATTATGTCTATGATGTGTCGTCACTAAGATAAGTGTGCGTGTCCCTCAGGGGTGTCTTTGTATTGGATTGGCTTTTATGGGGGAGCAGTTAACTAGGGTGGGGAGTCATGGCGAGATTCTATCACACAAGTACAATGAAGAAAGTCTACAAAAACGAAGGAAGGAAGGAAGGAATTTATATAAGCAATGAAGCCAAAAAAATGCAAAAGTCAGTAGCAATGATTTGCTTGATGATTACAGCCCATGAAACCTGGTGAGGATGCGTTCAGACAGGAAGAACAGAGAGCCTTCACTCACTCTCCCCGGTCACTTACCACTCTTGACTTTCACCAAAAACAGCCAAGCTATTATGAAGCTATTTCCCAGAGTACAGACTGAAATGTGACCCCACTGTACATTCATCCAACAAACCTGTACACACTCAAAGTGAGGGAGGGAGACACAAAAGACAGAGAAAGAGAGAGAACTTCAAAGTACTCAGATTTCTTTTTTTATATTAACTTTCCATGATGAAAAACAGATTTTGAATATGAAATCTCTCTAAATGGTAAACTGTAAAGCATATTGGATATTGATCCTCATTTATTTAATTAAATGAAAACACTCAGCTATTGTCTGTTCTCTATAATTACAACAGCATAAAAACAAGCAAGCATACAATGTGTTGTATAGGAGTTGCACCCTTGTTCATGGATACATACATTCAGTCCCAAGAGATCATATAAACAAATGTGCTCTGAATTAGTCTCTTATTGAATGTTAAGGTAAATGCACTATTATCCTTCCAGTTCCCTAAATTCATTATTTTCTTTTTCAACAAGGCTATTATTGTGTAAAAAGTTGCATAACTGGTAAATGCATGGCTTCATACATCCTGGCATTTAGTGTGTACCAAGGAGCAGTATATAGAGTACTTACTTTTATTAGTTTTATAAGCAAACACTATGCAAAAACACAATGAGAGCAGCTCCACAGCAGACACACTCCCTGCATGAACAGAGGTGAGCAAGAGACAGCAGATCAGTGACTCACAGACTGAACATGCATGCAGTTTCTTAATAATGTCTGCTATACATATACTTTTTGAGCATGTTGTCCAAGGAACATGTCTTTCCACTGCTTTTCTTGTAAGTGATTAATAATCCCATTTGACATGGAAAATAAAGTTCCTTTTTCCACTGGTCCAAAAAAAAAACCCACTAACCGCTCTGATTGTCAGTAATGTTAACATGACAACCAGGTGAAAGTGGTCATTTTGCTATCTACTATTTTATTTTGGCAGTTACAAAGTCTGACAAACTCCTCTACTGGCAATGGTTAGGAGCCAGTTTTAAACATATATGCACTCATTTTGTTGTATAACAGAAGAAACTATATGGGACTTGTCCTTAACATACTTAACATCATCATTATTCATTAATGGCATTGCCATTAATGAATGAGCATGCAATCCTTTACCAAATACACTCCCATTCAAACAACCAGGGCATTTTCAAAATGGAGTGAAAACCCAAGGCAGTTTCCCTCAGTGCCAGTATAACGGCCTATCTCGCACAGAAACCTGAATCTAGATCCATATCACCACCTAAATCTACTCATTTCTTCCTTGGGCCATACACTACATCTCCAGAAAATGTCTTCAAAACCCTTTTTTCTTTCTTCAGTTTTTTCATTATGCTGCTCAGAAACAGGCCAAAAACATAACCTCTCTGGTAGAAGTAATAACAGCACGGTTGAGAAGAGTTTACAGAACGACAAACATTGTGGAAGGGACCTTGAAGAGGCCAGTGCTGTTGACTGCTTATCCATGGGAACCAAATTCTTTGTACAGATATGGCAAGTCTGTGTTTTGATACAGTCTGTGTCAATCTGTAAAAAACAAAACACTGATCCAGACTGTAGGTGGTGCTAAAAGACCAAAGAAATATTGCTGAGACAGCACCCGCAGCAACAGCTTCCACTTCCACATGTATTTCTTTAAGGAATACACGTTCTAGTCTTAACACATGACTACTCACCATGGCTGTCAGGTCCTTACTTACTGGTTCACTGTTAACAGCACAGTCACAGTGTACTGTGTAAATGATCGCTATCACCTATAGTTACATGTTGCTGCACAGTTAAAAACTCATGTCAAAGGTCTGCAGCCTCTAGCAGAAGATCTGAAGCTGAGAGAGTGACCAGGTGCTGCCAGTTAGGCTGCTGATTGGCCACACCCACCAAATACTGCAAGGCAAATACAAATACAGCATCAAGGAGAAAATACACTGGCAAAGTACTACTGGTACTTTCTTTGAGCATCCACACAAAGCCATTGGAATGTGGATACTCTAGCTAAAGTAAGTTAAACAAAGCAAGTCATTAGAGGCAGTGGTTTGTGTGTTATCAGTTGCATTCTCCTACTGACCACTTTATTAGGTTCACCTGTTCAAGCTCTTATCAATGTATTCAATGGCAGCAAATCAGTAAACTTAGGCCTGGAAACAAAGTAAAGACGACCTGCTGAAGTTCAAACAGAGTATTTAAGAAAGGTAGTGGAAAAGTGCCATTAGTTGTGGATGGGAATGGTTGCACATACATAAAGCGCCCAGGCCAACTCGAGTACAACTCTGCTCCGACTGAATGTAGTAGCTTTCAGTCGGAATAAAATTTTTACATGCATTCTAAAAGTGCTGTTTTAGTGGGACTAACAAATGTTTTTTTGTTTATTTTTCTCGGGAGATGACCTGTCTCTTTCTCCAGGAGACAGTGGTATGGGGGAAAAAAGGATAAAGCAGAATAGTTAGTTGTCCATGTTTCTGCAAAATGCATCAGCCGCCATGTTTTCAACCACACCATAAAACTGTTTTTCCCTATGATTTTTTTTTTTCTCACTGTTGTTTTAGAACTCATGTTCTCACATGTGCAGAAATATCTTTCACACTTCAACTTTCCATCCCTTGGAAGAAAACAACATGAGGGAGAGAGGGAGGCAGCAGAAAAGTGAAGGGTGACATGTTTCCCAGCAGCAGATTAATGACTCACGTCTCACTCTTCAGACTAATGAAAGGGAATTAAAGGAAAAAGCTACGGTGAAGCAGCCACACTGACTCACATTCTCACACTGGAGGTGGTCAGACCACTGCAGGACACCAGAGGGAGCTGGAGGGGCTGTCTGTCTGAAACTCACTCACTCACTCACAGAAATGTTCCACTCTTTTACAGCTACTTGATGTCATCTTCCATTAGCCTGGTTTCCATACTAACCTTTAATTTTTCAAAACAAAACTGGTTAAAAATCTCATCCAAAATGCAGCTATTGTATACAGTAGTTTCGTATTGTTTGGCTCATGCATGGGTTGAGGGGTCCATCATGTTATTCATGGTGTACTGGTCATCTGTTACTGGCAGTTGCTGTCATGCCTCCAGGAAATGCCCTGGTGCTCCAGGTTGGCCTGTCTTTTTTTATTGGTTTTGAGTGGATTTTTAAGTGTGACTTTTGAAAAGGACTGCTCACAGCAGTAGGTTGTCCCAAAGAAGAGTGTGCACCTGCATGGCTCCTCAGAATGGGAAAACCTTCAGTGCATACTGTTTATACAAGTGTAGAAGTCGAACAGAGGGAGGGTCTGAGCTGGTCACTGTGTTGCAGCTCAGTGATGTTGTTGTAGTTTGTCAAGCATGTCGACTGGTTCCATATTTAACAGCATAACTGACACCATTCCTTTTATTTACTTCCCACGTCCTGAAACGTCTCACTGAAAACCTTAATGAGCTAAGCTTTGAGGCACTTTTTCACATTTCACAGCAATAAATATACCAGCTGTTGGTTTTAAGCCGCTCTGGAATAATGATATTCTTTATTGTATGTAAAGGCCTCTGTATTTCCCTGATGCTCTTGGGGAATACAGTTATCAGAAGACTACTATACCAAAGGCATACTTCAATTGAATGAATTTAGAAAAAAAAGGCCACTAATGATGAAAAAACACCTACAAAAATGAACTGAAACATGCTGGGATAACTGGACAACTGGGATATCGGACAGCGCAGTCAGCACCTTGTCAGCAGTTTGAACCTCCTGTCATGTGGCTCCACTGTTCTATTGTCACAAATCAACACACCCCTAGTCTTCTGGGTAAATAAGACGACTGGATCGAACCAAAGCCACAAGCAGAACTTCAGAAAACTGTGTATCAGTCAATCAATCATTATCTACTGCTTATCCTTTTGAGAGTGGCAGTGGGAGCATGTACACAGGGAGAACATGGAAAACAGAGAGGCCCTCGGTCAAACTTGTGACCTTCTTGCTGTGAGGCAACAGTGCTAACCACCACACACTGAGTGACCCATTAATCAGTGGCGTGACAGCCTCAACATTTAATTCTAAACAAGGGTGATTTTATTACAGCAGGAGAGTCACAGGTGAGGGATCCTCTACCAGAATGGACCAAAGTGCAATGGATGTAACCTATGCATGAAATGGAAAAAGTATTGTAACCTTCACATGAAATGTTTTATTCCTATTCATCTATTCATATGTGCTGCAGAAAGAATCAGTAAAGTCAGCAAAGCCTAAAGAAAAAGAAGGCAAAATAATAAGAAGAGCAGGATTGAATTAGAAGACTTGCATGCCAGGTTCAAACTGAGCGTCAATATGGGGAACAAAGGTCATTTAAGTGATTCTTAAATGGTCCAAAGAAAGTGGTTCATGTCAGACGGGCTGGTCTGAGTACTTCAGAAACTGCTGGTCTGCTGGGATTTTCACACACAACCATCTCTAGGGTTTACAGAGAAAGTTACAAAAAAGAGACGGCGGGAGAAAATATCCAAGGTCGGCAGAAGACCGACTGTGAACATACATCACGCCAAACCTTGAAGCACATAGGCTACATTAGAGCAAACCACACTGGATGCAATTCCTGGCACTTTAGTAGGCGTCCTATGTAGCTAAGTTATAGAGTAAGTAAAGAAAAGTAAAGCATGAAGAAGAAAATGCGTGAACATGCTTTTCCGCAAACGCACACACACACACACACACACATTGGCTTATCAGCATAGCCAATATCTTGGCAGCAGCAGCTGTGGGTCACCAACCAGCAACAAGCAGCTCTTTGAATGAACTGTGTGACAAGGTGTTGTTCTTATCCCCCTCCCTCTGTCTTCTGTCTTCCGGGAAGACTAATAGGCTCCATGCAGAGTAATGTGACCAATTGAATCATTCTCGCCCCAGAGCTGGAAGCTGCAGATCAGAGGAGCAGAGAGCATCTCGCTCGGTTCTGACTTTCAACACGAGGAAACTTCTCTGGGGTGACACTCAACCACTTTGTGCTGTGGAACTCCTCTGGGATTTTACACTTTGTTCTGCAAGGAACTAGTGGCACTCTTTCCGCCTCGGCCTCAGCCCTGTTTGCTTGCTTTTGCAGACCACAGACCAGCTCTTGGGTGAAAAGGTCAGAGGGTCCCTGTGTGGCCCTGACTGCAGCTCCAGGTGAGTAGAGTACAGTACAGTGGAGGCACTGATAGCATCACACGACTGAGTGATCGACTGTGATATGATCAGTGTCAGTGTGAAAGGGACAAAGTTCATCTGGTTGACTCCATCACACCAAACAGGATATAGAACATACATGTTAAAGACGTTATGTAGTCAAAGGGATTTTTTCTCCTCTTTTTCCTCAGGACAGGACAACAAACATGATGTTTATTAGCACAATGAACGATAATTATTATTATAACGACAGAAATGACTGAATCACTCCTCAAATTCGACCACCGAGACACATTTTCTTTGTACGTGAACACATATAGATTCACAGACTAGGCATCGTCACGTGTAACATGTCCATGTGAAAAGTCGATGATTACAGTCAGCCTACATAGTCCGGCAGCCCTCGGGGGCTTCAAGCTTCTCATAGCAGTTACACAAAGTGCTGTTTGTCTGCAAATGTCATACATCTGAACACCTCATAGACAGAGTATTAATTATAATAGTTCTGCTGAACTCATACTGTAGATGCTTTATTAAAAATACACATACATATGTCCAAATGGCAATCATTTCCTGTTTGTGTCTTCCCATGATCAACACGTATACTTAAAATGAGGAAAATTACTTTTCTCAGATTTCTATCATTGGGATTATTTTCTCAATCAATCGATTCTTTGATAAAATGTCACAAAAGGGTGAAAAAAAGTCAATCACTGTTCAAAGCTCAAAATGCTGACACCCTCAAATGTCTTGTCCAAAACTCAAAGAAACCTGAAACCAGAACATCACATAACGTGTTGTTATAAAGCAAACACTCAAACTTACTGATTATCAAAAAAGTGAATTTAGAAAATGTTTTTTAATCAATTACTACGTAGAGACGTAGAAAAAGATGTTATTTCAGCTGCTCACCTCACCCTGCATTCCCCTGCATGTTGTCTAATCTGCATATAGGCAGTATATCCTAATACAAAGTTTTATGTAAGACGGCTGTATGGTTTAATAAGCCGCAGACTCATATTCATCACTGTTAATGTACTGTAATGACTCTGCATTTGCAATGAAATGATCATATCTGTAAAGAAGCAAGTTTTTTTGATCCAAGTCAGGTCAGGGGGAAACAGCTGGCCTGGCTCTGTCCACACGGCACCTGTCAACATCTGTATAGTTGACTTGCTCACATGTTGTCTTTAGTTCAAGGTCTCTTGATTCTTTTTTCTGGAGCTTTATTGGTGCCACGGGCAGTACCGTCATGGGCCTTAACCAGGGACCAAATGAAAAGTGACCATGCATAACTGGCAACCCAAGCTTTCAGGTGATAGTATAAAGTGCCAGGTCTGGTCAAATCCAACCTGCTCCCTGTCCTTATTGCTAAACTCAGCTCATGCTTACTCCAGCAGACTAGACATGATTGTTGATTTTCTGGTGGACTTGTAATGGTCAGTGAGGTTTCAGACTGAGGCCCAGAACAATGAAGCCCCAGCCAGCACATGGTTATCATGTGACAACCTCACAGATATCCACAGCCTCAGCACAAAAGTCCTTATATCAATGTAACATTCAGGATGCTTTAACTTCAAATTATATCACACACAGTCGTTATTTGATTGGTATTTGCACATGAACACAGAAGGAACTGTGGATATCATCAACAAATAATAAAATCAAGTCATTTTATTGATTTATTTAAAGGGAGAGACACAAGTAACGGCTGTCCCATCTAAGTAAAGTCTAACAGATGTATACAGGATATGTTGCTGTAGCTAATCAATAGAATTAAAACAGACAAGAACAATGCCGCAATGATTATAACAAAACAAAACAGGCACTGACAAATAAACAATTACTGGAACAACAATAACTCAAAGTGACAATGTAAATTAGAACAAGAAAAGAACAATTACATTTGTTCGTCATTAAAACCCCACAAAAAGTAACTTCTCCACTATTGTTTTTTAAAGTTTAAACTGAAACATGCCTCAGAAAACAGACATTTATTCAACAAATATACAACTTTCATGTCATTTCACATGCGTAAATTAGCATAATGGAATAATACTCCTATAGAACTCATATTGACTCTATGTACTACAACTTCTTCTACCCATACTTGAGTATACTACTTTTATTTCATTTTGTTTACACTGGCTTTAAGGTTTTCTTTAAACTCTTATTTTCGAAACCCCTTCACGGCCAGCACCTTAAAGAAGCCGCAAGATCACATGCATGTAAATGTATATTGTTAACTAGTGAAGATGAAGAGCGGAGAGCCGTGCTGTGCAGTAAGTTGAACTCCACAGATGAAGGACACATTCCTACTCTGCATGTCGCTGTGTTCCTCAGACTCATTCCCTGCTGGGAGCTGCTCTAATCTCCTGGCAACAATATTGACATAGAAATAGAAACTCTGGAAAGAGCAGGACTCTAGCTGTCCAACTGCCTGCACATACATCTGGAGCTCCGAGTACATCTGCACACATACGTCGTGTTTATTTTACATACATGTACATGCTGATTCTAGACACACAGTTTAAACTTGAGATTCAAAGGAGTAAAGGGAATGTAATTGTTTACTAAGAGTTTAGTGGAGAGATGGAAATCACCATGATGTCTGTGTGTGCAGGACCCAGCAAATTGAAAAAAAAAAAAAAAAAAAGGTTGAATAGTCTTGCTGTAAAACTGAGCTGCAACAAAACATCTGATGTTTGGTCTGGAACTGTGTTCTGCTGCTTGATGGACTCTTTATTTGCCCATATTACACCAGCATGGCTTACATTTTGAAGCATTCACGCAGAGAATAAAGTGGCGTAGAACCTGGAAATTTGGTTCTCACCAGGAACCAAAACATACATAGTATTTTCACGTGAATTGTTACCTCATCAGTGTGCCCGCTTCAACATAAGCTGTAGACGAGAGGAGGAACACACTGGTGAAAATGGCAAGGAAACAAAGAACACTCTGAAAAGACTAAATGTTTGGTGGAGATTTGGGCATCCCCTGAACTCCGGCTCGCAGTTCATGTTCAACGTGATCTGCCATGTTGCCATTGTCGTGCTGACTTCCACTCAGGTTGTGCATTGAGCAACCGTTGATGACGTGAACGTGGGCTGGTTTGCTGAGAGCATAAGGTTCTAAACAGAACTAGAGCCCACACAGGAACCATGCTGGTGTTAGTATTTGCACTCATTCCTCAGCGACACCATCTCCTCTAACTCCTGGTGGGAACTTTGCCTCAAATAGTTGTGAACTTCAAATGTTGATATGACATGTATGAAACAATTATAATAATATATTATATATGAATTAAGTAGCATCTGTAAAAGAGTTATTTCAAACCAGGATAAGAAGCCAGAGTGTGTTCTTCACAGAAAAGGCTCAGTCAACCTTGGTTTTCAGCCATGATTGTTGAATGGCCATCATAAACCACAGCCTCCAAATTCTACAATGAAAAACAAAAACATTATTATAGTAGACTTCCTTTTTTTGCCATGCTGGATAAAGAGACAGATAATTCTCATGAATAATGTCTGGGTGTCTTTCATTTCATTGCAGGATCATCCTCACCTTGAACCTGCCCTGCTTGCGATCCACCTCTAAGAATGACAACCAAATCCACCAGCAGTGTTCTGGGTGGGAAGGCTTCTTCTTCTCCTCTCTTGTCTTCTCCACCTCACCAGCGCCTGGTCACCAAAGATGGACACTGTTCTCTTAGTCCTCCTCTGTGTCCCTCTGGTTCATGGTGTGGGGCCTTCAGCAGAGCTTGGCTGCTGGCCTTGCAGGATTTGTGGGGACTGTTGGTGGGTCTGCGATGGAGATGGGTTCTACTGGCCTTCTGTGCCTCCTTCCTTGCCCACTGGCTGCTGTTTGCCTGCCTGTGGTACTTGCTGGCTCACCTCAATGGAGACCTGGCAGTAAAGGATCATGATGCTCCTCCCCAGGGGCATGTGGTTTGTGTGAAACACATAACCAGCTTCACTGCTGCCTTTTCATTCTCCTTGGAGACACAGCTGACCATTGGATATGGCACCATGTTCCCCAGTGGGGACTGTCCTAGTGCTATAGCACTGCTGGCTGTTCAGATGCTGCTGGGGCTCATGCTGGAGGCTTTCATCACAGGTAAATCTCTGATGCTGCTAAAGTTGAAATCTGTGTAAATTAACTCTGTATTCTGACTGATCTAGAGTGACATGACGATCTCAAGCTCAGTGCTCTGACAGTAAATCTAGGAGAAACTTTTCCAGTATCTCACATTTGATCCAATCCCAAAGAGGTGGTCCCCTGCTCATGAGGTTAAACAAAACTTTAGATCAGTTAAAAAGACTTAACAATCCTATAAACATGGGTTAATCTCCAACAATTACCAGGGAAATGTAAAAAAAATCTCAATATTTAACAGAGGAGTCTGGTGTATTTAGCGACAGCACTGCCGAACGCGACCGGAGAGCGGCGTCACAACCCCTGGAGCTGTATTTCAGCCCAGTGACTGCGTCAGACCGCAGTTTCATGCAGCCGTGCAGTGATGACTCCGCCCACGCTGAGTAGGTACTATTTTGTAGTGGAAAACCAACCTAAGCCGTGCCGTGCCTAGTCGTGGTGAGGTGATGTGAGGCGAGCTGGGACCATAGGTGGAAAAGCGGCTTAAATGTCCACTTTTTAGCAGGAGAATCCTTTAGAATCCAGTAGAATTCTTTTGCAATTTTTTTTTTCTGTATCCAACCTCTGGTTGAGATTGCCAGAGAAGAGAGGTTCTTTGTTTCTACATTTCTGTCCACAGTCAGAAATGACCACAGACCACAGACACACTGAATTCTCTAACCGATTCTTAATGTTTTAATCTTGAGCAAGCACAGACTCAGACGCGGGACCACACATTTACGATTTCGGGGAGGAGATTTCAGGGATTTGGGATCTCACAGAAAATCACGTGATTTAACATACCTTCAGAATATAAACAGACATGGAGGCGGATTGTCAGTTAATAGCTGTTGTGGGGTGTGATGTTTTATATGAAGAAAGAACTGTGGATGAAGAAGAATCAACTTGGCTTGTCTAAATTATGGTTCTAAACAAAGGTGCGCAACACTTCCTGGTCACCTCGCTCTCAGTTATAATGTCTAACATGTTTAATACTTGTGATTTTAAATCGGGAAGACTGTGACGCGTCCGATGACGTTAAAATAACCTCTGTTAACCCCTCACACCCCTCCAGGATAATTTGGCCAGATAATCTGTTCAAATCAGCCTGAAACCAGAAGGAACCCATGATTGTCAGCAGGGCCAGATCGAGACCAAAATCTGGCAAATTGTCCTCTAGAGCATTATGGTCTGTTTGTAGCCTTAAAGTTAAGCCCTAATTTAATTGAAATTTCAGCCCTTTTCCCTTTCATTTTTTTTTCCATCATACAAACCCACCACATCACACTTCAAACTTCAGAATAAAATGTAAATAATAGCAATAATAATAAATACATAAAAATGTAGGAGGTGCATACATTAATTTAGAATTCAAATTGGAATTACAGAGTTAAACTGAGTGATGTTAACATAAGTATTCACAGTTGCATACATGCTGCTGACATGAACTACTTTTTGGTGGGGGCGTGACAGGTGAGTGATATAATGAATAATGAGAAACAGGTGGAGCTAATTTAACACGGGTGGTTGTTAGAGACTAATGAGGGAAGTCAACAGAATACACAGGAACACCAAATGAGACGCCAGTTAATAACACTGCAAGACAAACTGAAATATCAGACAAGTCAATGACACAAAGTTCAAGTCCTGTTCAGTTGTTTGCACCACGTGTATCTGTCTACATTAGTCACAAGTTACTTGTACTTGTAAGGGTAAGACTGATGCACAATGAGGCAGTCATTATTGTTTTGTTATTTAAGAAAAAAAAAAAAAAAAGCATGATGCACGAAACGTGCATCACGCTGGAGCATTTTTCACAGTAATGACTGGCTCACTGTACATTGTCCTTTAAATATGGCATCCATCATGCTTTTTTAAGTCCCTTTGACAAGCACAATGTCAGTCAGGAAGTGATAGTGAGTGTGATTGAAGTCAGTGATGGGACTGGGAACCACACACAGAGGCTGCCAGTGAGGAAAAAAGGCAATAACAGATTTTATCCACCTCATAAAATGTTTGTTTGCACAGAATGTATGATTAGGTGAGCCTTGTGTTATAGTTCAAATAAAATGATCACTTTAACTACGACCTCAATATACATTGCAAGTAAATTAGAGAAATATATCATGGTTTTTTAAAAAATTTTATCCCGTAAGTTTGACCACAGTGTCCACCGGTGTGTTGATCCTTTTGGCAGATTCTTGTGTGACTCCTGGTTCCATGTTTTCAGAAGAGCAGCAGTGTTCTACACAGAAATAACACAGCGTGAAATGTTGTAACTGACCAAACTTAATCTTACACAACGTATGTGTAAAAAAAAAAAACTTTGCTTTGAAAATACAACACACTGACCTTGCCTTTTCCTTTATGACCTTCAAAATAAGGCTCCATGTGGTGGGGGGGCGCCCATCACCGTGACATTTTAGATCTCTTCTGGTTCGATTTTAACACGTGTTTAAGGTCTGAAAAGATCAGAATGTGTAATATTTGACAAGAATAATCTGTGTGAGTTTGTTTTTGGAAAACAGTGGATAACAATGAGACTTTTAACATCAGTGCTGAGCCATACTTTTAACTGTAAGTGCAGTAGTTCTTAAGTAGTTCATTTCTTTTTAATCATGGCTCTGAATACACATACAGAACGGTGGAAGTATTCCATTTTCTCCTGGAATGATGTTAAATACTTAGCAGCAGGATAATACATTATTTTTATTTTTGTTCATGAATGACTTACATAACATATCAAATCAATATAGACTTTTAGTCTGTATTCTTGAATTTGCCTGTTAGGGCTTAATATTATATAATATTAATATATAAATATGTATATATAATTAAATAATAGTGTAATATTTGTTACTTGACCTCTCTTGACTACAGAAAGAAATGCAAAATATGTCATAGTTAACAAAGGTCTGGTTGTATTTTCTCACCACCTGAGGCAGCTCGTTATAAAGTGCAGGATCCAGTCAACCTTGGGTTGGGTCACGCTGGATCCCCCTTCATGTTACATAATCTGTGATAATAGATGAATGATAGCACTGTATAACTCAGTGTGTCCATTTCCTTATTCTGTGTGTAACGTGTGCTTCTGGCAGATTTATAGATTCTTAATTCAGATGCAACATTTGAAGCGTATTTTTGAATCGTATTTTTTTCGCCAAATGGGTTCACACAATGCTGATAAAGTCTGTGTGTGTGTGTGTGTGTGTGTGTGTGAGAGAGAGAGAGAGAAAGACTCTCTCTGTGTTTCTCAGCACAACAGTTCTTTGTTTTTCCCGTGCTGCTCACAGAGTGACGCATTTTACGTCACAACTGAGCAGGTGAGGCAAAAGAAGCAAACAGCTTCACACAGCAGCACTGTGGCTGAAAACACAAAGAAGCACCTGCAAAGGTTGCAGGAGTGGACTTCAAAAACAAAGCTGGACATCCAGTAGGATTTCACCATCATATTTGTATTATAGTCACAATATACTGACGGCACTGCTTTGGTAATTACTCAGAAATCTAAAGGAGACAATAGAGGTTCCACACTGGAGCTTTAACGTCTCAATCTAGCCTCGGAGCTAGTTGAACCCCAGTGTGACGCGTCCGGTTTATTGCAAATTCCAATTTCACACTTTTTTGGCCACATTAGTGCTTCAATCTCACACTCTGTGAAATTCTGCTTTTCTTCTTCTTCTTTGCTGCTGTATTTGCCATTGTTCTTCAGGCAGCAGGTCAGTTAGCTATTCATTTTTGGGAGAAACCCAGACGGCATGCACCACTTGTTCATATGCACCCAGTTTCACAGTGACTGGGTATCTGGGTGGTCTTTTAAACACGAGGCCCTCTCTCTTCACCTCTTCATTGTGCAAGCTGTGTAAATGTTGCCTCAAGCTTTTAAATATAGTTCAAATACAGCTTATAGCGTTTAAACCTTGCCTTCTTCCACACCTCATCATGTAATGTTTAGATAATTGTGAGCTACTCAGTTGTCAGGAAGAAAAGTGCCTATTTCATTAAGCTGCCATTCCTCTCGTGCTTCTACAATAACGACTCCTGGCTCACTGTCTTTCTTCAGGTGCATTTGTAGCCAAGATCGCACGTCCCCAGAAGCGGGCAGGAGCCATCCAGTTCAGCCCGTACGCAGTGGTGGGACAACATCAGGGCCAGAAGTGCCTCATGCTGCGAGCCACCAACCTGCTGCAGCGACCCCTGGTGGATGTGAAGGTGAGTGCCGTTCTCTACGAGGAGCATGATGGTCAGGCCCTCCACCAGACTTCTTTGGACTTCCGCTTGGATAATCTGGGGCAGCAGCAGCCTTGTCCTTTGTTCATCTTCCCGCTCACCTTTTACCACCCACTGGACTGCAGCAGCCCCCTCTACCCTGCCCTGTGCGAGGGCACGTCCACCCACTTTGAGCTGGTGGTCTTCCTCTCGGCCTTGCAAGAGGGAACTGGTGACTCCTGTCAGAAGAGAACCTCCTACCTGCGCCAAGAGATACAATTTGACCGTTGCTTCGTGCCGGCGTTGCTGATGGATGCTCGGGGGAGGTACATGGTGAGCACCCAGCAATTTGACACGAGCCACTCGAAGGAGCCGTTGAACAAGGATTGTGTCGTGCAGATCAACGGAGATGGAAGCGACAGGATGGAGTAAAGATGCTGTAGGGGAGGTCTCAATAGGACAGGCGGTCATGTCAGTGGGGCATCTGGGGAGGGTAACAGTGGGCCGGGTGTCTCTGTCATGAACTTCTTTATTTTAATGAATAGATCTGAATTTGTTTTGAAATGAAAATGTATCACAGACATGGGTGCTGCTGTCATTTCCCTCACTCTGAGGCCTTAAAGCAACTCCCAGATTAATGATCCTCCACTGGCTTCCGACTAATTTACTTCCATAGGAGTGGCCAGTAGAGGGCACCACTTTCAGAAGGTCAGCATGAACAAACACTGTTGCAAAATTGATTGAATTTTATTTTTTACTACTTTTATGTGTTAAATAACATTATGACAAGACACCACATTAATAGTAAAGATGTCAGAACATGGCTGTATCACTAAAAACAGTGTGATCAGATGATCACTGCTGATAAATAAAACACCTCCAGACCTCATTGAAATGTGAAAATACTGTACAATAATCTACAATAGCTACAATAATCAATAGTCAACTCCACAGTTTAAACAACAATAAAAAATAATAATAATTAAAGGGCACCTTTCAAAGCACTCAAGATCAGCTTACAGTACATGATTAAAAGAGCAGAAAAATACAATAAAAATAAATAAATACAGGCACTTCCTGTTACAAATTAGTCTTGCTGCACAGCTGCTGTTCTTACATAATATCAAAATGTCCCTCATGCATCATCCAGTCTTGTCATACTAGAGCTAGATAAACAAAATCCAAAGTATAATCCCAGTTTCTGATCAAATGTTTTCAGAATTCGTTTGTCTTTCAGTTTATTTTTTATTTTCAGTTAAGTTTGTGTGGTCACGCTGTGTATGAAAAGATTAAGGTCATTTGGGATGAAGTCACTTACAATAATCTGGTACTTTGGTACACATATATTTGGATTGAATTTTCCTACATAAGAGTTTTCACGAGACAAAGATGTTTGACCTTTAAATGAGAACTTGAAATGAGGTACTGTATATTTAAAGTTATGAAGCACCAGTGAGGAAATGAAAGAGTGCAGTGAATCTACTGTCATCGCAGATGTTTGATTAGAGACATATAATAACACATGTGCTTTCACACCAAATCACATTTTTGCATTGTTTTACACACAATTTGTGTCACTGGATAATTTCACTTGCATGAATACTCTCCTCACTCACTGCCCCTTCCTCTCTCACTTGTGCACGTACAGCGACTCCATTCTGTTTCCTATACAATGTCCACACATTAGAAGAAACTCAACACTACTGTAAATGGCTTTCACAACATTTCCTCCCACCCAGGTTCATATATTTCGACACGGGGCGACTAAACAGGACATCGTTTCACATCTTCACAGGGTTTGCGTTTGCACGACCGAGAAAAGCGTGCTTCTTACCATGTCTTTGCGTCGATTTTATATCTCGTCTTAAATGGATTCATTTGCCGCAATCAATGAAATCAATGAGATAGGGCTCCATAGTGACTAACTAGATTGACTGCTGATTACTTAAGGCGTTTATTTAAAAAGAATAATAAAAAAAATCTATGTATTATTTCTGATTTGTGCAATATTATTATTAATGATGATGATTTTAGATTTAATAAATCAAGTTTGTTTGTCAGGATGAAGTGCTGTGGTGAATGTGTGCATATATTTGGGGGTATTTTTCCCCTTCTGATCAAGAGTCACTGTGTTGTTATCTATATGGTTTAAATACAAATCATGTAGCAGCCTCAGACCTGTGTAAGAAAATGTTCCACTAACTGTGATTTTAAAGGATGAGATCTCTCTCTGTGTGTATCTCACATGCTTCAGTGCCTCTGTACAGTGTACATTACAAAATAAATATTTTCTAAACAAGCCTGGACGTATTATTTCACTGTTACCGTGGCGACTGCACTGAAGATTATGTCCAACTTCTTTAACTGTGCTGTCCCCTGCTGGTGAATGGCAGTTCTACGCATGTGCTTTGACTCAAATCAACATCAAATGTGTCAGTAATGTCCAACACACTCTATAGATCTTCTTTTATTGTCTTTTATATATATATATATATATATATATATATATACATCTTTAATAGATATATATTAAAGATATATATCTTTATTTAAATGAGAATAATACAATAATACAAATGATTAAAAGCAACCAATAATTTCCCAAAAAGTTGGCACACTTTAAAAAAAAATAAGTCATGATAGATTATAGTGATGGGCAGATCGATGTTAATAGATATATGGTTACTGTATTCATTCAGGAGAACTGAGATTAGGGCCCAGTCCAAATGTCCAACCTCACAGACTCATGGACTTTGAGGCACAGTCAGTCAGTCAGTCAGTCAGTGAGAGCTCAGTCAGGCCTGTGGCAAAGTGTGGTTTGTGTGAGAGCCCTCTTGCGGCTATTAAGTGAACATGTTGTGCACTTTATGGCGACTTTCTGTAAGTTGCAGTTTCAGCAGAATGTGCCTGAGGGAATAAACCAGTGCATAGCGTGTGAGTAACTAACCAATTAAGCAACATATGATGGTAATGGAAAGAGAGACAAACCCTGATGTCATCACATGATCATGCATGATATAATCATGTGATCAATCATATTGTATGGAAACAACACCATCCACTCTGTAAGTCAACACAAAATAGAAAGTCAATTACCGTAGTTACACGATGGTTTGTGCTGTCGGAAAAATTCCAACGGTTTGTGAAAGCTGAGAAGTTGCAAATCAAAGCCAACATGTGGTTATTACGGTAATTTCACTCGCACTGTTGCAGGAAGCCGGTGAATCAGCGTTTTTGTCACCAGAGAGGAGAGAGCTGAAGAAAAACACCTGTACATAGTTTCCATTTTTTGGCCTGTTTTTGGACATTGAGACAACGACTCAAACAAATATTACTTTAAATATGTTTTATACTGTTCATATTTCAAATTTAAGACGCAAAATCTGTTCATGTAAAACTGCAGTGTTTTTTAAAATAAAACTTTTTGTTTTTCTTCATTTTAAATTGTTAATACACTATTCTAACATGCAGTAAATTGTAGAAAAAAAAGTGCCAGATATTTTAAGTTATTCTGGAAAAATGGTTAAAAAAAGAAAAGAAAACGTCCAGACGGACATTTTGAGGCTTACGTGTTAAAGGGTTACGTGGCATTTTTAGGGTCTCCAAGGTAAGGTAATATAGCACATGAAGACGTTTTGCCAATTCCTGTGTTTATCACTTCCATGTCAAAGTCTGAGGGTTCAAAGTTTAAAGGTTAAGTGCCATCTAAACTACTGTTGGGACGCAAACCTTAGATAAGAGGAGATGTGTATAAAAAACTGTATTCTCTTGCATATGGAATGAGGTGAGTTTCTGTGTTTTTAAGATCAGCTTTAATTATCCATTATTGCAATAAAGTCAGTTTTTCATTCCAACAGGGATTAAAACAACACAATATCTTTACAGGTGCCCAAAAAATATATTCCAGTGACATTTTCTTTTTTATATTTGGCAACTTACAAGTCTTTTCTACAACAAATGACATCATAGACTATTTTATTCATGAAAAAATACATTGTTCATTTCATTAACTTCATTTAAGATACTTACAGTATGATTCAATGTGACAACTCAGACACATGCTACAACTTCAAACCAATATTACAGACACATGAACAGCATTCACCAACACACGCTGCTCAGGTCAGGGCCTCCTCAGGACTCCATTGTTTTTTTTTTCAAATTTGTTCATTTTGTGTTCAATAAACTGTATTTTTATGTATGTTACATACAAATATATAAATATAATCTGGTGACATTAAGCCAAGTCATTTTTAATATCAGCACAGTGCATCTGTACCTTAAAAGACTTCACCTAACACAGTCTGGGAGCAAGAATCTGGGATAGAGAAGGATACTTTTTTTTTTTTGGGGGGGATGATTGACAAGCATTGTGGCTATAACTCTGCACACTCATGTAACAAAGAGAAAGAAAATAAAGAGAAAAGATATGTTTGTTTCTTCAGGAGGAGGACAATTCAGTCCTACTCTGCTGTCTGCTGCACGGCAGTATGCTTTAAGTGATAGCGCAGGTTTTGAGATACTGACACACAGTCAGTGCCTACTGCACTGTACCACTGTGTTTATTCTAACCACAAACTAAAGATTGCAGAAGTGCAATCAACCATTCACTCCCAGCAAGAAAGTCCATGGTTCTCCAGTTTCCTCCCACAGTCTAAAAACATGCAGATTTTTATGGATTAGGCAAATTGGATACTCTAAATCAGTCCCTAAATCACCTGTCCCTAAATAAAATCACTATATTCTCTATGGACTTTGGCGCCGGATGTTTACAAAGTGACACAAACCTCTTTTTTCTGTTTGGAAAAGGCTATCAAATGGCAAGATAACGCAGTAAACATACTGTTATGAGGATGTTGACTTAAGCAGGCATAGATTTTACAAGGTGAGCCTTTGTTAAGTGGCTGGGGACACAGGTTTCAGCCGGTGTCTCTGGGAGTGAGCCTGCAAAGCTCTTGTGGGCTTTCGGTGCAGGAAGCATTCACAAAGTAGTCGTCTATATGTCATTTCCTGACTTTGTGTCAGTATCTCATTAAACCCTCATGCCAAAAAATCCTGAACTATCCCTTTTAAGCTAAGCTGAGCATAAAAACGTGACAGCAGTGGGAGCAGTTAGTGAGTCAAACGTACGCCTACACGTACGCCTCATCGTCACTTGTGTGTTCAGGCTGTAGACGTTTTCTAACACTGTGTATTTCACCTACACTGCATGCACTGCCTGCTTTCTATAAAGTTACAGCAAAAAATACAACAATAAATAGTTAGGGCTTAAAAGCATTATCCCAAGTTAGTCCTTCATTTTTTAATCTGACCATGTGCTGCTGTCGTCTGTGCTTTAGGAAACAAAAGACAGTGAGTTACACATTATGGGAAACATGTTTGTTTTGCCTGTGAGAGCAACGTGAGGACGTGGACTTGAGTTACACTTTTGTGTTCATCCAAACATTAAAGTGTCGCCAGTTCACACCAGTTCAAAGTTCGGCTCATACACATGAAGTGATCTATTTCAAGTTCACGTTCATGCATTTTTCTTTTGTTTTAAAGTCACATTTTTTTCACAATTTTGAACTCAGTTTGCAGATCCAAAAATTAACTAGTCCAATACATAAATGCACTTTTTTTTTTTTTTTGCATAAAATGTGTGTGTGTGCGAGGGGGTTTCACCAACTGCTTCAAATTCACGATTAGTAAATTGATTCTCTCAGTTCAGCTATCACAAAATGTATCAACGTCAATGTTAACGTTTGTTGTTGTTCATAAAGACGTGTTCTTTGTACAACATTCACATAAAGGATCAATAATACAAAAATAATCCGTAAATCAAGTGATTAATCTGCCTCATGCTTACAGCATATGAGCCAATTAAACGACCTAGTATCAGTCTCTTCATTTCACTGTCACAAAGAAAGCCAGTAAACATATTTCCCAAAATGCTGAAATAACACATAAAAACAGACCAATTCTCTGGTTGTAGAGCGATAGATGAGCGTCATCTAATCTGGGGATTCTTGGGCACAATAACAAAATCAGGTTACATTTTTAATTCCTTTTAAAGAGTGAAATTGCTTCACTGCAGCCAATGACAACACAGGCTGGTTACTCTCAGATCTACAGCTGAAGTTAGAGTCGATGTCAGTTGGCCAAAGCTGCAAATGGCTTCATTTGCCAGCAACTGAGTGACCTATTAATACTATATTTTATCACACTAGAGCAACTAAGTCTCCCAAAAGATACGTTCCCCTGCAACTATTCTGCAGTTTCGTTGCGTTTCTTTTTTAACACATTACCAGTCGTGATGTAGTTGATGAGTATCTGAGGTAAAGCTGTCACAGGAAGGTGGAGAAGGAGGATTTAAAGGTGCACGTAGCCAAGAAAATAATCTCCTATCAGTTGCTACTGATTTTCAGACATCTGGACAAGAAAGACGAGTGAGAATCAACACAGACAAATGTAAAAAGATGTTTGACGCTATATGAGAGACCCATGGTCTTTTCTTCGCTCTAACGGGTGCTTTTTTTGTGCTTAAACCCAACTACGGGTTATTAACTGTGCCTACATTTAACCACACTCCTAACCAGGAAACAGCTACGTTATGAACGCCACAAGCAGTTAAAACACTATTACGTTGATATTACGCACGTCTTAATAAACATAATAAACTGTAACATCGTTTTGATTCTAAACAAAACATAATTAAGGACGCAGTGGGGACGCAAGGTTGGGAAAAAACGGGTCACGTGAATTTAAACATGACATTTAAAATCCGTCACAAACAGAACACACTGAAAAAGCTCAAATATGCCATGAGGTGAAAACTTCCAGTTATACGAAGGGACACAGGGAACAAATCCGGGAAATGCACGAGAAACCCGAGGATGATGATTCTGGAACGTCCAGTTAATATGTCCTCATGCATTTGAAATGAAGTGACTGAAGTGTTATTCCTGCCTTTATTTTTAAAGACTGGCAGGAAGAAGCATTTCCTGCTTCCTGTCGCGTGAGGAGACGTTATTTTTCAAGTATCTTACTAAGTATGTACTTAAACACATCGTTCTATTTTTGTTATAAAGGGCCAAACTATGAGATATCTGTGACACTGGTTTAAGTGTATGAGTGTAGTGTGACGCTGTTGCTATGATCTCTGACCGCACGTGTCAGGGCCGTTGTGTGCGACCTGCAGTGGGTTCAGTGGGTCAGGAGCAGAAGGTGGACTGCAGCTGCTTGAAGGCTGCTTGTCTCTGCTTCTTCTCATCATCCTGTCTTTTCCGCTCCTCTTTTTCCTCCCGGATCTCAGCCTCGAACTTGCTGCCCACAGACAGAGCCTGCACCTGAGAACACACAAGCGCACGGTTACAGCGGTGGTCAAAATCTATGGACGCACGATATTAGACTTTTTACCAATGTCCGATACCGATATATGTACGGTATGTCTTTCCCTCTAAGTGCACAGGTAATTTATTCTTTTCTGTGGTGAAATGAACACATTATTTTTCATACTCATGTCGCAGCTGATGTAGAAAGACGTTTTCTTCACCGTATAAAATAAATAAACATAAAAACGCCAGGGAGGGAGCATCTTATTCAGCCTACTGTTGTAGTCATAAGTCATAGGTCGTTCTCACACCTAATAGTCCGCTTGACTCGGATTGGGATACGATTGGGGATTCGAGTTTGCTTTCACACTTTAGTGAAACAAACTGAACCTCTTAAATAACGTATTCCCCTCCTCGCTTGACATCTATCAAAAATTAGACAACAATGAACAAGAAAACTCGCTCATCTATTGGTTAATGCAGGACAACTTCTGTCTCCTCCACATAAAAGCAAAACATGGAGCTGCATCAAATCCTATCGTTTTATGCGAACATACTTCTCAGCCATTTCTCCTTTTGATTGTACTTTGATTGTGTTTACCCACAATGCCATGCGTTGTAGTCCGCTTCCTGCATTTGGTTGATTTGAAGCAAGCAGAGACCTACGTTTTTAGGCGGACCAGAGTTTGCTTCTTTGGTGCGGATCACAGTTCGGTTTCCGAGCAAATGAACTAGGATTCAATTTAAAAGGGCTGGTGTGAATGCACCAATACAATCCTTAACAAAATCATAAAACCGGGTTAAAAATGACAAGTATTCAGTGATACATTTTCATGCCAATATCGTGCCGATATTACACCTCAAAGCGTGTAATAACATGCTAAACCTTTATAAATGAGAACACAATGCGTAAGAAATAACACTTAATTAACATTTGGATATTTAACATCTGCTATTTGGAACATAATTGCGGATATTAAATGAATACAGCAACATATTTTGGCTTCATTTGTTGACAGCAATAGATTATTTACATTAAATACAAACAGATAAGATTCCCTTTAAATTTCAGCTGATGTTTTAGTTCTTACTGTACATCTTTTCACAGGCGCCACAAAGGCTATGTGTGACATCAGGCGTGCTTCTCCGCAAAGTCTGGCCAGATGGATATGAGAACTATAACTATGACCTAGTAGAAAGCTGGATAATTCTAAATACTGAGTTGTCTGATATGTGACATTATTGTACAGATTCCCAGATCAGAAGGATATTAAAGAGTGATCAGAGGTGAAACTATAAAAGTGTACCTTGGCTTCAAAGAAATCTTTGGCTCCCATCACTCCCTCGGTGGAGACGTTGATCTCTGACAGTCTGGCCAGAGCCATCAGACCACTTTCCTCCTGCAGCTCTCCGGCCGCTGCTCTGCGGAAGATCAGCAGGAACTGCAGGGATACGACTGAACAGTTAGTGACGATGACGTTAACCTGTGTCTAATGTGTGCTGGTCCCCGCAGCTACATTCTGACACTGCTACTGCTGATAGCAGTGATGCTGCACATTCAGGAATAGAACAAGAACCCTATTATAAACATACACTGTGGTGATCATCAGTGAGTGAGTGAGCTCGTGTCTCGTATCCTTTTATTGACTTCAGTTGAAAAATGACAGCGCTCCTCTATAACAGCCTGCCCTTGCAGAAATACTGATTTATTTGACTTTTCAACAAACCATGGCAGATTTATTTAAAGTACGTACTTCTCAAGTATTTGAGGCAAAAACTGTGACTCAGTGGTGGAGAGGTTGGCGGAGGTGAGTCATATAGTGAGCACGCTGATTCCTCTTCACTCCACTTCTCTTTTTTAAATCCACTAAAACACAAGAGTATATTTCATAATAACTGCCCGTCCCTCTTGTCACATCTTAGCAGTTTCTGTTACACCACCATGAATTTTAACATTGGCGGTGTTACTTGGACAGCTCTGTCATGGGGTTAGTTCCTGTCTTTTATTTTGTTAAATGTTTGGGTTTCCTGTGTAGTGTGTTCTGCTTTTTCTTTCAGGAGGCTGGGGGCGGAGCTTCTGAGCAACTCACCTACAACTCATCTCCTGGTTTCCTTCAGCTATTTATACTCTGGTTTGTGGAGCCACAGTCGCCAGTGCGTCACATTTACGCCGTGTGGTAACGACGCTATTTCCGTGATTCTCCGAGACGCTTGCATTTTTGTTCCTTTGACACTTTTTTCTAATTGCCTGTTTTTTTTCCCTCGTTTACAATTCCCTGGACTCAGAGCTCTGCCTGCAAGCCTGCCAAGCCTGCCAGCCTCTGCCCTCTTAGTTGTGTTTTTTCTTTTGGCTCGACTTTGTTTTGTTTTTGGAAATAAATTAGTTTCTGCACTTTTCCAAAAAACGTTATTTTGGGTTCAGTCAGTTCATCTTTTACAATCATCACAAGCTCAGTTTCTTCACAGGTGGTACTTGGTATAAAAAGTTTATTTTCTAAAGTAAAACTTCAAAGACTTATAATTGAATGACAGTGTAGAAACGATGCACTCTGGGTAATCATTCAGATGCTCTGCTCTGAGGTAAATTGTACAATTTCACAGACTCAGTTGTGGAGGCTGGTGCCTTCATGTTTTCTCCTTATTAGCGTGTGTGTGTGTGGGCTGGGATGATGCTAGCAAGAGGTCATGTGATCACGTACTGTAGGCCCACGAGGGGTCATGTGACACTGAAGCGAGGGAGGATTCTGCTACACGCATTCAGCAAAGTTTTTGCAAAGACTATTTAATACTCAATAATGTCAATATAGACTACGGGTGGGAATCTTAAGGTAATGCATCACGATATCTGTGTAACTGAAGAAAACAAAGCGTCCGTGAAAAGTTACAAGTGCAGGATTTCTCTATTAATTCACAACATAGAGAACACAGTGCATAAAGTCTGTGTTGAATGTGGGCGGAGCATCTCTTAACGTAGCTTTCTCCACTATTATCCCGCTGTAAACTCCGTCTTCTTCTGCCAGGTAACTTCTACCCAAGTTTCCCTCATTCATTTGAGCAGCGCCACCATGAGGAGACTGTTTACCTAACCCTGTTTAGAGCGCCTTCATTTGCTAAATAAAATATCGTATTGTGTGCGGAAGGACGACATTATATAACCAAATCGATATTTTGACTCAACCCATAATGTGCACATCTTTAAAACAAAATCATGATATTATCTTAGACAATAAATCTTATTTTTTCACCAATAACGTAACCATGTGGTCATTTGTAGTGTTTTTGCCTTCTTATATGTTGTTAAATGCTCATTGCTGTCTATTCACGTGTAAATAACTGACATCATTTAGGTTCATGAGCTACTGCAACAACACATCATCCCTGAGACTCAGTTGTGCCAGTAACATGTATTTATAATGCGTGTGTGAATGTCATTTCACATGTCGTTTCTTTCCCCGGTACACTGTGATACTCAGCTTTTCTGTGAGGTCTCACCTCTCTGAAGCTCAGTTTGCCGTCAAAGTCTTCGTCCACCTCTCGGATCATGTTCTTGAGGCCCAGGTGAGTCTGTGGAGCTCCCAGCTTCTCCATCATCAGCTTCAGCTCCATCAAGTCGATGAAGCCGTCTTTCCCAGTGTCATACCTTGAACACGAAACACACAGGGTCAGGTCCAAGTGGCCTGGGGTTACAATTATTATTAACAGAATCACCACCTCACATCTTTTAGAACCATATTATTCAAAGACAAATTCATCAAAACATATACTTTTGTGATGCTGTCATGTTTGTGAAGCAAAAATAAGATAAAAACGTTGACTACTGTCAAATTATTCCACACGAGGTGGCCTTTGAAATCTTTATTAAATCTGAGAACCTCAGAATAAATGGTAGTTAATACTTCAATGAAGTCTAATGCGATGAGATAATAATATCTGAATCTGTCAGAAATACAGCAGTTTGATATTTAGCCCTATGGTAAACAATACTTGTTGGATGTTATATAAAGAGAGAAGGACACTTTTCTTTTGAAATGCAGAGTGATAACATGACTCAATCACTCATCACTACACCTGATAAAGAGACAAAAGCAAGAAGGAGGGAACCTCTGTTTATTACTCTCTCACTTTGTCTTCATCATATTTGATCTAAAGAGAGTTAAAGCCTCTCCGGCACATCTATAGGAGGAGGCAGGAGCTCAGCCAAAACTGCGCGTAACTGCTCAAGACTGCAAGCAGCTGTTATCGCCAAAGGCCGAGCCCCACAGAGGCTCATGTCTGATACGAGTATTTATAGAAATGTGCAGCAGGGAGAGAGATTTTCCATCACACTTTCACAGACATAATGCAGTCTCTCTCCCCTGACTCTTTAACGTGTAAAAATAGTAACTATCACTCGCTACGCTAATCACTTATACTCCATCAGAAGTATTTCCTCTGTGACAACATAAGCAGGTCAACGCCTGTTAACACAGACTTTCTTTTTTTTGGTGCACTACAGTGATTTCCATTTATTTATAGCACAAAAACCTCAACTCCAACTTTAACCAGGGCCTCAGAACTCATTAGGACTGGGCTGTGGTTCTGACAAGGTCGGTGTTAAGGCCTATGCACGTACGCAACAGAGAAATGTCTTCTTTTTGTGGCAAGAACAAGAGGAAAAGTTAGTTCTGGCCCGGACATTTCATACTTCTCGAGAAACGCAAGTGCAGGACGCCTCATAGGGAATGACAACATTTCCGCATTAACCACACCCAGTCACACAACAGTGATCGGACACCGCGCGAGAAGAGAGTTCTGTCCAGATGATGTGTCAAGAACAAGCTGCACAAACTCCCAAATGAAGGAAAATAATGACGTCATACTTTTCTCGCAGCCCTGGGAGAGAGAACACATTTCTCTGTTCTGGCGTATTCTCGAGTACGTACAAGGCTTTAACCACAACATGAAAGATCTTAACTGAAATGGCGACCACACACTGATTCACTGACAGTGTTAAAGTAACTTTCACCACACTAAAATACCTGATATTTCTTCTTTTTTTTCCCCATCCTTGCATCGTGTGGCACCCAGGTGTGACGTGTAATGTCACACATGTTCCAATTACAACTCCATTGCTCTCAGTGAGTGGATACTATTTTTCATCTTTTACTTTGGTCTCTCTTTAAATCCATTGCTTCAATGATGAAATAAATGATATCGAGCTCTTTCCAAAGTTTTTTAAAGTATTGCAGTAACATTGCATCTGAAAAATGGAGCAGACAAAAAAGAAACGATGTTAAAAAATGGATTAAAATGGTGTTTTGACTAGTGAAAATGGGGTATTACAGAGTAATGAAGGTGTAGAATCTTTAACATGAAAGCGTACTCTGATAAGACCTCATATTTAAATACTTCACTAAGCACACACATGCTGTAAAAACCTGAAGAGAGATATCCAACACCAACAGTGAGGGCTGCAAATAAATGACTTTCATTGGGCTGCTATCAGTATGAATTCAAGGTTGTGAAATCGGTAATGGTTACAAAAAAAAAATGGTATTGAGCATGTTGAAAATGACACACACACACACACACACACACCATTCAGCATTTATCTAATTAGTGTGCATCTGTCAATTCATTTGCATGATGGCCTGATTCCAGCGGGAGGCTTCCTCTCCTGGCACGACATTCCATTCCCATGAACACAAAGGTCCTTGTCGAACAGCTTGGCTCTTGTTTGTGGGAGCACAAGAATGCCAGAGGCACACACATTACACACTACTGCCATCTGACCAAGAGCACAACAAACGCGTCTGTCATGGACGAACACGAGTGTTTATGAACACACAACAAGTCCGCTATTGTACTTTGTGTCATGGTTTTAATTTAGAAAATCTTTTTTTTCCCCTTGTTTATCTTCTTGTATCACTTTGAAGAAACCAGGTCGAGCTGTTGGGGAAAACCCACTGTGAGCATCAGTGACCTATTCTTTTATTTATTTGTGTATCTGACGTAAAGGTTTAAGGCAGGGGGTGTTTTAACGAGCTGGAGTCAGATATCATCATAAAATAATACAAGGTGAATGCATGAATCTGTCCATCATGGCTGGGTTGCGAACCCTGTTTATTATTATTAATATTAATGAGTGAATATACTGTGTAAATACAATCAAAACCTCTTTATACAAGAAGGGTATATTCTGGCCTAGAGGGGTATAGTTTTGGATAGTTCTGGATTCAAGGCGTCACTCCTTACCAGCTCACATGACTGAGGTCCCTGGCCATAAATAATACATTATAAAAACCAAAGCTGCGGGCTGAGGGCCGTGATTGGCCAGACTTTGGCCATGCCTGGTTTAGATTCTTCTCCACATCAATCCCAGATTCTTTGTGCAGCAGGATAAAATCCAAAGACTAGAGCTGAAACAATTACTCGATTCATCGGTTTGAACCTTTTTTTCATGATTAAAACAAGATTTCTGATTGTTTCAGCTCCTTAAATGTCCTTATTTTCTAGTTTCTTTGCTCCATAGTATAAGAAATCATTCCATCAAACTGAATCATTTTGGTTTGTCGACAAAACAAGACATTCGAGAACATCATCATTTCCAGGTTTGACAAACACTGATCAACAGAGTAATCGATTATGAAAATAATCATTAGTTGCAGCTCTACCAAAGACTATAACGTACTTACTCATAGCCAGCCCCCTGTGCTGAGAGGCAGCAGAGCAGAGACGAGCACACAGATCTACGTCAGTATATTTTTCATCACTTTCTCTTGCTGTGAGACTGGAAACTCATGTATGGGAGTCGCTCTCTGTCCCACACCAAAGTCCATTGAGAAAACCTGTGTTTTTAGCTCAGTGGGACACAGCAGCTGGTAGTCTATTGCTGCCTTGTTTGCTGACTTAGATAGAAGAAAGATTTTAAAGGGGACATATTATGCAAAATCAACTTTTTAATCATTTAATACTTATATTTGGGACTCTAGAGGCCCTACCAGTCGCCAAAGTGTGGAAAAAGAATACTCAGTCCTTTTTTCGTGGTCCCCCTTAGTGTAAGTATAGGAGATAAAACACGCCTAACATGTTGAATTCCCTGCGCTTATGACGGCAGCATGCACATTTCACCGCGAATGTTACCACCCCACCAGTAAGTTTACCTCGAGAGCTCCACCTTAGCTCCACCTTAGCTCCACCTTGTCCCTATAAAATGCGAGAGTGCAGCCGAGGGAGGAAGAGCGGTATTATGTCAACGCGGAGGGACAAGTGTGCTGTTGGTGGCTGCACAGTGGAGCACAGTGTTTTACACAAACTTCCAGCCTCAAGAGGATTTTATATATGAAGCTAATGTGCCGGATAAAGTCAGCAAACGTGTGTTCGTGTGTTCGCACCACTGCGCATCAGACTGCGGCCAGCGGTCGCCGTATTTAGTCAGCGACCGTATTTCACCGACGTACAAACACACACATTTTTAAGAAAAGGTCAAATAGAGCTCATAACTGACCATTCTGACACGTCCTAATTAAAAGTATTTGTTCAGTACGTCCTCCATGACCGGAGCACAGACTCAGTCTGATACAGTCACATACAGCGGCAGTTTATGCCGCTGTATGCAGGTGGCGAACAGCTGTGCTGTCCCTAAGTCTTTTTAAGTGATTTACAGTTCGGCAGTGTTCGGCTTGATCCTTGTTTCGGACGTCTCTTCCTGTGACGCCACTCTCGCTGTTTTCCGCGCACGCTGCCATGTTGATATTGTCGGAGAACTAGTGGAGGGAGGGGGAGAGGAATGGAGCGGAGGGAACAGGAGCTGAGCGAGTGAGCGCAGTAAAAAGGACAAATCAGAAACCCCCTGGAAAAAGTGGGTGAGTGTTTGCCTGTGTCTCATTTGCATATAAAGGGACCATGCACAAAACCGAGCATTCTGAAAGGGGCGGGTTTAGCAGGGTTATTGAACTGCTATGGTGCTTCATCCTTATGGTATTTTGACCAAAGCATGTCACAGACATGTTCATTAGGACACAAGGTAACTATTTTAACTTGGGGAAATAGGGTATAATATGTCTCCTTTAACACCAAAGCCACAAATTAAGCTTTTTGAACTTTGGAGTTGTTCGTCCCCTGCTGCATCTATCACTGTGTGCCGTGATTTAAAATGATTAATTTCCTCTCTGGACCTTGGTGTGGAGACAGAGAGGTTTACAAAGCAACACAGACTAAAGTTTACACAGTGCAAAAGGTTATCAAACAGTGAGATAAGATATCATAGACCCCAGCAGGCATAGCTTTTAGTAGCTGGGACTATTGTTAAGTGGCTAAAATGAGCTTTTCCTGGTGTCCCCTGCTGGCCGTTTCTCAATACACTGTACATACTTCCCTGTACTCGAGTACTCCTGTACGTGTGAAACGTCATCAGCCGCGATTCTGTTGCAATTCACAGGGACACGAGCAGTGAGTATGGTTCTCATACCCGGAAGTGTACTTACCAAGTATGCATTGGGTGGTGACTTGAGCATTTATCCCAGAATGCATTTCACCAGAACATAATCGGCAGAGAAAACACATAAAAACCTGAAATAAAAAAAAATTCGGTGTCCCAGAACGTAGTTTTGAGATCATTTGAGGCAAGTAATGAGTCATTTAGAATTCAGAAATGTGTTTTTTGTATAAAGATATAATATATTTGTAGTTTGGCAGCTCGGCCTGTTCTGTTGAAACGATCTGCTCACTCAGACGTCTCTGTCATCAGATACTTGATGTGATCAGTAGATTTAGTGTCGATGCGTTATTTTCTTTTTAATGTAATGACAGAGAACAAGGAAGTTTGCTACTTTTCCTATTGCAATGATCGTACTTGTGTACTCCCGTACTTGGCGAGTATGTGCTCCAGTCGTACTTCTCAAGTATGCAAATACATCCTTTCATACTTTTCATACCTTTTCATACTTGCTTTAATATATTCACTGAAGTCTGACAGACACGAGAGGAGATGTACGTGTAAATGAAAATGTCCGCAGAAGTCGCTCCGGACATTCTTTACAACTTCTCCTGACAGCCCCATAATCTGAACTCTGTGTCCGAGTGAGGTCATGTGACAGTGCAGCAGGATAATCCACAGTGAGTGAATGGACAAGCCCTACACATACACATACACACATTCCAAGACCAAGCACAACATTGTGGAACTCAAGCCACAATTTCTGCATTACCAAAAAAAAAAAAGGGAGAAATTCCAACCAAGTGCGAATCCTACCGGCCAATTTGTTCCCTCACATGTGATTAGTGCTGCATGATTATAGCAATCACAATGTGAGCCTGTGCAATTATACAACCACAAAGAGCTGTGATTTAACTAAATAAAAAACCCGGGGCTGTCCAACATGGCATTGTTTATCTCACATATATGAGTTCACACACTACAAACCATTCACTCTGTCCTCTCAGCTCTGCACTCTCTGTGGTTCAGTGTGCAAGAAAAGCATTTCCACAGTTTCAAAAATCAAATCTTAAAAGGTTTGTGTTTTATTCTGACATAAAATGACTTAAACTCACCAAATCAAATCTATAAAAAATATGTTTGTAACTCACAGTAGGAGGGTCAAGGTCATTTGTTTTATTAGATCTACTAAGAATTTATAACTATATACTTCTGTAAGTATATGAATCATATTAGGGCTGCCACTATGGATTATTTTCATAATCTCTTAATCTGTCATTTTTTTTTCTCGATTAGTCGTTTCTGAAACCTGTTTTGTTTTCAAAATTATTCTGTTTTAATGTTTTTTTTTTTTGTTCTATGGAGCAAATAAACCAGAAAATTCACATTTAAGAAGCTGAGAAATCAGATAATGTGTTGCAGTAATGGTTGTAGCCCTAAATCATACACATAATGACTTCAGGGTCAAATTAATTTTGAACTTTTGAACTCAAAAAGCAGAGACAACAAATTATTTAACAAATGTTTTGATCTAATGTAAATAGCATAAATAGAGCCAAGGGTTCAAATAATACCTTAACATTGTGTGTAATAACTAGTGGGCAACTAATGACGTGCAGTGACGTTTGCATCCCACAATAGACGACATTCTTTGTGGAGCAAACCTCAGCTTCAAATGTACACGCTGATTTGTCCATTCATGCTGCCGATGACGGCACAAGATGGTGGCCTGAATAACGCAAGGCCTTGTTTTATGTACACGTAAAAAGGCTTTTTCTACAGCTATGAACAAAGTATTTGTATACCTCTACAAACATACTTATGGGCAACATTAAGGATGATCATAAATAGCTGATTACCCAATTATTAATTTGATAATAACACAGTGATTACATTAAGTATATGCAAACCTAAACAATGTTATATCCAAGCTTGGAATGATTCAAAATAATTTTCTTCTTTCTCCGATATATATGTAATTTGGTGGTGCCACAAGGTGGCAGCAGCAATTGATTGGAAGACTGTTTGTAGAAGTGTAATTAACAAAAAAATTACCTCAACACATTAATTAATATTACAACTATTTCTTGGATAATGAGAGTGACTGGCGTTATGACATTTTTGCTTGAAATACCCATCCCCATGTCATATATTAAATTTCAATTTATTAAAAACAAAAAACCTAAGTTTTAAACAATGGTCATTTGAGATTAAAAAAAAGTGAATTCAGTTCAATTACAGGAGTAGATAAAGCTTAAAAACAGAGCTCTGCATATTTACAGACAGTATCAGCAAGGATTCTCCTCACTAGCAACAAAATGAGGGTCCATGAAGCAGAAAAAATCTCCAGTTCGTTCTTTGTTTTAAAACAATACAATACGTCAAAACTACACTTATTTTTTTGATTCACATATTGGGCTATTTTTGTGGGGGAGCTGGTTTTGTCACGCAGATCTGGCAACCCCGCGGCCCTGGGAATTACTCACAGTAAGCAGTGGCAACAGCAGCAGTCTAATCTCATCATGAGCCTCCAGCACGACAAACACGTCGTGCTGCATCTCTCTCCCCCCCGCCTCCCCACGCGTGGACATGTACGGACCACAGAAGCGTGACCCCGGGCCTTACCGTCGAAACATCGCCTCCATGTCCTTTATCTGTTTGCGGGAGAACTCCTTGAACTCCGTGTAGGGGTTGAAGACGCGGGTCGGTCGCGAAACAGCGTTGCCCTCGTTGATGTCCAACCTGCGGGTCAGTTTGGCGGAAAGCTCGGACGTCGAGTCGCCGCAGGCTGCCTCGCTCTCCTGCGGGTTTTCCTGCGGTTTGGGCCGCACCGGGCTGAGCTCGGGCTCCGGCCGAGGTTCGGTTCCCTGCGTGACGGCCTTTCGCGCCTGCAGCTTTTGACTCAGCTCGTTGGACGCCATGCTGTGGTTAGGATGCTGCTGTGGGAGGCTGACTGTGGGGAGGAATGGTGCTGAATGACAGCCTCTTCGTGGACCACTGTCAAGCTACCCGAGGCGCAATGACACGCAACTGAGCTTCCGCCCGCACCCTTTCGCAATAAGAGCGTCATCTCGACACAGCCACTATAGTGACACGCTCTGTTTTCTATGGAGCTCCAAAACTGTCAAATTATACAATAAATATGGCAATTTAGATCTAAATTAATATAATAAAAATGTAATAATAATATATAAAAAATTAATTAATAAATATGAAAATTAATAATCAAACTCAGGAACGAATTTAAAAATAAATACTGTTCAGTGATGAACATTTCTACACTGATTTGTGTATTTATACATTTAGTTGGGGGCTGTGTGCTTATTGATTGAGCTTTCAACTGGAAGGTCAAGAGTCTGATCCCTGACTCCTGTAGTTTTCATGCTGATGTGTCTCTGGACAAGACACCTAACTCCCAAAATTGCCTAATACAGTGGTTCTCAAACCTTTAAAAACCAAGTACCACCTGAGAATATATTGAGCTCTCAAAGTAATACCATTATTACCAATGTTCAAAATAGGGTGAGCAACGTCAGCTACAGACTTTTTACAGGAGGTAGATTTATTCCCAATAAGATAATTTGCTCTCTTATCATCCTCCTCTTCCTTACATATACTTCAGACACTATTTGAGAACCATGCACCTAATTCAGTCATTTGGAGGGAATAATGGCTGAGTCCTACTTTCTGTGTCTGCACAAGTGAATAGGGGACTTTTAATTTGTCAATTAAAAAACTGTACAGTACAAACTAATGGAAAATTTAGTTTTTACATTTACATTACATCAATAAAAAGGTGCGAAAATGGGACGTTCAACTCAAATTTCTCTAGAATTGTAAAGAAAAATGTCTGATATCCAGTACACTAGTAGATAATGTGCTGAACACAACGTTTTTCATTATTATTATTTGTGAGAATGTATTAGTTTTACCTTTCAGATATGTGCTTTCAAACAGAGATAGTGAGCTCAGTATTTATATTTTGAAAACCGGATGTCCATGTCCTTATAAATCAGCCTGAGTCATTGCTCGCAGGTATTTTACCGTAAAAGCCTTTGTAAGGAGGGCGTTAAAATTCAGCGTCAGATAGTATGTCTTACAACAGTATTGCGCACACTTGCACAAACACATAGCAGCTTTTTGCGGACGCAAAATGCGGCAAACAGAGAGATTAAGAGACTTGCGCTTTGCAATGTAAATCGTAAATATGCTATGGCAAACCTTAAAGGAGCAGCAGTAAGAAAGAATAACGAACATACATGTGTATCTGAGTCCAGTAATCGATTTATTCACAGTTGGTGGTGCACATATGCTCATCTTGGCACACGTCGAAAAACAGCTTGGTCCATAAAACCTCACTGATAAATTTCCATTGAGCAAGTTCAGTTTCTATTACAGTATCACTTACAGTCACAATAAACAACCTGCTGCTCATCACCTGCAGCTGACATGTATGCATTTCCTGAGCTAAAGCTCCACCCAGTGTTCGAACTCAAAACTGCATGTACATGCAAGTGGTCACTAAACATTTCATTATGGCTACAAGGTCTGTGTGATATTGTACTTACTCATTTAGTAAGTACAAGTGTGTGATTTCTTTAATTATTATTCATTTATTGGTTCTTGATATGAGGCGTCCTTATTTACTGGTAACAATATCCTTGAAATCAGTCAAACAAACTATATAACAGATTAAAATAGAAACAAAGCAAGTCTATAAGTCTATTAGCCTGGTGAATAACCTGCTAATGCTTTTATATTGAAGTTGTGTCTTTAAAGCCGGAGGCAACACTACCACGAATGAAAAGCATTTCCGTTTCGACCACACAGCCTTCAAAATAAAAGAGACTTTGAAATGAATATAACCCACAGCATTTTGGGAGGTTTAACAACATGTTTGCGTTGTATAGGAGCTTATTATTTCACAGTAAACATAATTATGTG